>NW_026111585.1:167500-257500 GCF_024679095.1 Eriocheir sinensis | reverse complement strand
TTATTCCGGGAAGATGGCAGACGAGGGTAAGTGATATATATAAATAATGATAATGTGGAAATTCTAATAATTTTCACTCTGACTGCTGTTCTGAGCTTGCTAACTGCATGCCTCGCCTCCTGCCGCGGCCCCGCTGGCCGCTGCACTTGATTTAAACACATGAACATGGGGAGACTGCAAGAGGCTGAATGGCCTACACACGGCAGCTCCAGATTCCCCCCACTACCACCTGTCATCCTCGTCCACGTAGCTACCCAGTCTACTCTTAAAACAAGCTATCATCCCTGCACTCACTATGTCATTGGTGAGTCTATTCCATTCCCCCACCACCCTATTACTAAACCAATGCCTGCCGATTTCCGTCCTAAATCTATACTTTTCTAATTTAAGTCAATTACTGCATGTTCTATCCTGCTCTAGCTCATCCCTATACTGTCCAAACATCTTGTGTAAAAGTTAACCAGCCTCTTCACTCTTTCATCCCTTACAGTACTGATAAACTCTGAAACAACCTTCCTTCGTCTGCATTTCCTCCTGCCTATAACTTGACCTTCAAGAAGAGTGTATCAAGACTCTATTTTTGTCTGTTTGGGAGTGGTGAGTAGCAGGGCATTTTTTTCTAGTACGCCTTGTTGCCCTTGAACGGTTCCTTTGTTTAAAGAAAATAATAATTAAATAAATATAAGTTGGCCGCCAATGCTTCCAACACATTTTGGTGCCATATCTATAGGTGGATGGTGACTGTAAGTATCTCAGCAACCTGCTTGCATCTATGCCATTCCTATCACGGTGCATGGAGCAAGCTTCACAGAACACACAGACAGAGACAGTTCAATTATGGTTATATTTCAGACTCAGTTTGTTGCTCAGTCTATTAGGTGCAGTGCTGTTAATATTGTTAGTGGTAGTATTAGTACAGTTAATGTATTTATTTTCATTAATTTATCAATATTTATTTATTATATTATTAGTGTTTGAAAATTCTAATTCTAGTATTAAGATAAACAAAAATATCAGAAATATATTTATACTCATTAATTATTATTGCTTTTCTTATTATTAATTCCTTCAATGTCCTGGTACTTTGACATCTAGTGCTTTTCCGTCTAGCAGCCAAAATTGTGGTCTTTCTGAATGTGTATGTCCTAAATCTTCATTGGTGTAACTAGCTATATAACATCAAAATCTGCATCTCTCTCCCTTCTCACCCAGTTGTCCCCATACATCCTTTCAGTATCCAAAAAAAATTCAATTTACCTCTTGTAATCACTTAACTAATGCAGTCAGCGAGTTTACAACTTCACATCATACTTCGTAACTCTTCCTTCAAGATCATAACATCACCTGGCCTCTTAATTCCCTGGTGCACCAACAAACCCACTTGGCAATCCTCATCTCTATATTTTACCGTGTGGACATACTCTTTCCTTCCATGTTCCACTGTCGTATGTTATTCCACATCTAATACAACCACATCCCAACAGATCCGAACACGTTCGGTATCATCCAAGAGAATGTGGCAGCTGAAGAGGAGAGTCCAAGAAAGAGGCCAAGGGTGAAGCTGAATGAAGACATTTAGCCACCCCCTGAGGTACGTGGCTGAGCTGCAGGAGTGTGCTCCGCATTGCACTGCACCAGCTCCATGTACTGATTTCGGTATGAATACTTCATCTAGTGTTTGTTAATTGTTGTGTTATTAATCTAATTATGACTTCACAAAATAGACTGTGCAAGTCACTTAACACATGCCCTGCACAACATCACTTTTAAGTTGTAGAATTCCTTCATATGGCTGCTGGTTTGTGTATACTGAAATGATTTTCTATTGATTGTCTTAACATTTTTTTTTTGTCCATGATCACTGAACCATGTTACGGTATGTCTTTGGGTGCAGATCCAGGGAATATTTTTCTTTTTTTTGGGGGGGACGTTAGACTTTTTGCGGGTGGAAGGAGCATTAGCCACTCTCGACAGTCCTGGTCTTGAAAAACTGGTGGACTGACCTAAATCAATGGGTATAACGGCCTGGACTTTGTGCCAAAGCATTCCTGGGCGGCCAGTGTTCCTCTTCGGATCCGAATGAGACGCCTGATCCCTCTGAGGAAAAGCATTGTTTTAGCCGCAGCGCGCTTTTGAGCTAGTTTTCCTGTATCACTCAGGATCATGGGAAGGCTTGGGCCCCCTGGGCCCCCCCTTGGATCCACCAATGTAGCTATGTCTTATAATATATCTAACCTTTACAGTCTGATGGTGCATCCTTCTAGGTTGTCAAGTTTTAGTAGCTACTCATGAGAAGTATTCCATAGTGATCATTGATTTCCAGATGCTTTGCACTAAAAAAAGTCATTAAACCTGCCGCAAATAATAATCAGCTGTAGTCAACCCTTGCTTTAAAGAACCAATATGGAGGAAGGGGGTGATGTTATATCCAAAAATCTTTTACATCTGAAGTATCCAACCTTTTTGTGTATAATAAACCGTGTTTGTTACATGAACTTAAAAGTTCACAATTTCCATACATGATTCTTTTTTCCTTGTATTTGATGATTAATCCTGACATGTATTTCCATTATCAGTAGGTAATATATAGTAACAAGACAATAATACACATTATAACAATGTATATATTGTAGCCCAATGAGTGCACGAGATCATTTACCTCATCAGTGACGCCAAGTCCGGGAGTCCTTCCCTAAATTCTTTGCCTGAATTTGTGACACCAAGTATAATAACTAATTTTAGTGACCATTTGTATCCATTTTTCACTTTGATTAAGGAATTGCCTCTCAACAGGGTGTGAACTTGATGGGATTGGAGAAAACTCGACTCGGCCATCAAGCTCACCACAATATAGTATGGAACCTCTTGTTCTCAGTGATAATTTATCCTCTTTAGTTACTATTCCGGGTATGCGGGTGAAATGTTTTCACCTCAGGGAACTAGACGTCCCTGCCTTGCATAGTCTCAGGTCACCCTTGGACAAGGTGTAATACCAGATCTGTCTCCCGTGCTAGGGTCACGGTGAAGCCTCTGGGCAGCAGCAGTGGTGGATTGGACTTCAGGCAGAGGATCTCTTTATGAGACAATGGCTGGAGTTCCAGGGTACTAGTCAGCTGGACCGTGCCTAATTATTTAGGCCTGCGGTGTAGAGGAGTGTGGAGACCTCTACACTAAAAAAGCCTCCCTGGGAACCAGTTGTCGGTGTGAGCTCCCCGTCCCTCCCCTCTATCGAAGGTACTCCCATCCCTAGTCTGCATAACAGCTGGTTCTTGTTTTCTCCTGAAAGAGATGTCTTCCGTGGGCCATTTGAGGTTGTACCTCCAGGCTTCTAGGTGAAGTTTCTGAGGGTTATTCTTATACTCAAGGAATATTTCAGCTTTTTGGTCTCTCAGGAAGGGCGTCTGATACTCTCTAGAGGTGGTGGAGAACACCTGGTGTCAGGTGCCACTGGCGAGGCCTCGAAAGGCTCGCAGAGTTGGGTTAGACGTTTCGGAAAGTGGGAACGAATTGCTGGTTCCTCTCCTCCTTGCCAGCTCTGCTCTGAGTGACTACGCCGGCCCCGTTCTATGGGACAAAACTTCGAGGACAATAGCTGAAAAGCGCCGGGTTGTGAAAGTCTCTCTCGTGACTGAGGCTCAGGACAAGCGATTGGTCTTTGAGGCGTTTTCAAGACCCTGTGGGAGCGAACTCCCAGTGTTGAAGGCATCTAACAGCAGTATCTAATTTCCATGCACAATTTTTATACAATTCAATTTATGGTCACAATTTAAGTTATTTCGAAAGCGCTTTTAATATTTGCCCAAACTGTTAACTCGCTTAAATTTCTAACAATGCCTTCGAACCTTAAGTGTGACGTCTGTCCCGGACGATTTGCAGCTCAGTTCTTCCAGCTGAGTAAAACTTGCCGCCTCTGCGTTCAAAGATTACATCTTCAGAAGGCTGTGACTGAATGGAAAGTCAAGCATAATGATCTTGAAAAGAAATTCGTAGCCCTTCAGGAATTTGTTTTAAGTAATGTGGCAGTGACTCCACCATCGATGGTGGAGAGGCCCTCCACCGAGACTGTGCCCTCTCCAGACGACCCTCCTGCTTCACGGGAGGACGTGTTACCTGCCTCACAGGTTGACTCCCAGCCTACCTCACAGGCTAACCCCCAGCCTGCCTCACAGGCCAACCCCCAGCCTGCCTCACAGGCTACCCCCAGCCTGCCTCACAGGCTAACCCCAACCTGCCTCACAGGCTAACCCCCAGCCTGCCTCACAGGCTAACCCCCAGCCTGCCTCACAGGACATCCGCCAGCCTGCCTCACAGGCTGACCCCCAGCCTGCCTCACAGGCTAACCCCCAGCCTGCTTCACAGGCTAACTCCCAGCCTGCCTCACAGGACAACTTCCAGCCTGCCCCACTTAACGCTTCTCTTCCTGCTTCACAGGATGTCAGGTTCCAACCTGTAAGGAATGGAGCCAAACCGAAGCAGGCAACCAAGGATTTACAGACCACCACTACCTTCAATAGGTTCCAGGTGCTGGCAGACACCATGGAGGATGAGTTCGAGAATCGCCTAGTTGGGGACTCCATGGTGCGTGGCCAGCTGGTTGAGTTCTGTGGTCGCTCATCAAACGGCCGCAGAAAACGTTATTGCTATCCAGGTGCCAGACTGGATGACATCACCGCAGCGTGCGATGATGTCACGAGAAATGCCGACCGAAACACCCTCTTTGTCATTCACGCGGGGACAAATGACGTAAAGACAACCCGTTCTGAGGAACTGCGTGAGAAATACCGCCGCATGATCAAGCAGTATAAACGTAAAACGGATGCCAGTAACATCATAATCTCAGGAATCCTCCCGAAGGTCGGTGCCGAATCTAGCTTTTACAGTAAAGCCTTCAGCACAAACAACAGACTTCAGTCCCTTTGCTCACAAGAAAACGTCCAGTTCGCTAATTTGTGGAACAATTTTTGGTACGATTCAGACTTGTTCCTTCCTGATGGCATCCACTTAAACCCTGTTGGAGCAGCACGTTTCGGGAGGCTGCTCTGTGACCAAGTGGCTCTTCGAAAGCCAAAAAACGCAGAGGCGAGAACACCAGCAGCTCCACCGCAAGGGAACACTCAACCCGCAAAACCCCCGATTCGAATCACATTAAAGCTTGCTATGTAAACGCTCGTAGCCTACGTAACAAATTTGAAGACTTAGAAGTCCTCGCAGCTGCAAATCATTATCACATCATCGGAGTCACAGAATCTTGGATAGACACTCCAAATAGAGACTTCATTGCAGAATATTGATTACCAGGTTATACCATCTTTAGTCATGAAAGAGAGAACAGACACGGTGGAGGCGTTATCTTTTATATCCACAACTCTCTCCATTCAGTATCCTTGAAAACAGATATTATAACCAATGTAGACACGGTCTTCATTGAAATTAAAAATAAATCTCATAAAATAGTAACTGGACTTATCTACAGACCGCCAAGGCAGACTCTTGATATCGACCACGCATTAAGTGAATTATTATTAGAAACAAGTAGCAGTTGCGAGGCAGTAATTGTTGGGGACTTTAACTTGCCAGTGAAAAGATGGGGTGAACCGTTGAACTGTCATACAGGGCTCGACCTGAACACAAATTTACTAGAAAGTGATTTGCATCAACACGTTCAAGAACCGACTCGGGAAAATAATATACTTGACCTTATCTTTTCAACGGAAGCTGATCTAGTTAACGAAGTAAATGTTGGTCCAATTTTTTTTATTTCTAGCGATCACCGAACAATCACATTCAGCACCAATATGAAAGAAAGTAAAATAACTCCTAGTAAAGAAAAGGTGCCTGATTATCAGAGAGCGAATTTCGAAAGACTCCGATCAATTGTAAATAATTCTGATTGGACTGATATCTCGGCGGAAACAGATATTGATAAATCTTGGGGGGACTTCACCACAATATTGAACAATGCCATAAGCATATGCGTACCCTATCGTAACAGACGTTCAGCTTTTAAGAAGAAACCCAAATGGTGAAATAACGAAATTCAAAATAGCCTATCTCTTAAAAAATGCGTATACATTAGATACATATCAACTCAGAGTGAGGCTGACAAACTAGAGTTGGACAGAATTCGCCGCGAAACCAAGAAATTAATAAAACGAAGCAAGAAAAATCTTGAAGAATATATAGCGGAAACAAGTAAATCTAATTCTAAAGAATTTTTTAGCTATGTAAATAATAAAAAGTCACTCACTTGTGGTATCGGACCGCTTGCTAATGAAAATGATAATCATACGAACGATGAAAATGAGATGGCTACAATCCTAAATAACTTTTTCGCATCCGTATTTCCCGACGAAGATTGTTTATCACCTCAACCACCGGAGGTTAGAAGGACCGAAAAGATGTTAAGTGGCGTGCTCATCGTAGAAAGTGACATTTTACGCACAATTCAAAAGATTAAAGTAAGCAAAGCTCCTGGTCCAGACAAAATTACCCCTAGGGTCTTAAAAGAAATCAAACATCAAATTTGTAAACCGCTCTCCATCATATTCAATGAATCTTTAACAGCTGGAAAAGTTCCGTCGGATTGGAAACTTGCAAATGTCACACCAATTTTCAAAAAGGGGGACAAGTCTCATCCAGGAAACTATCGACCAATTAGCCTGACATCGATTGGTTGACTAACTTACTTGATTTTTTTCATTATATTTTTGAGGTGTTTGATGAACGCAGATCAGTAGATATCATATATCTGGATTTTCAAAAGGCATTTGATAAGGTCCCCCACCAACGATTGCTCTGCAAACTATTGGCGCACGGTATCTCGGGTAACATTCACAATTGGCTGGCGGACTGGCTGTCTGAGCGGAAACAGAGAGTAGTTCTAAACGGTGTTACATCTAACTGGCTCGATGTCAGAAGCGGCGTACCTCAAGGATCAGTGCTTGGCCCCATGCTCTTCTTAATTTATGTTAATGATATCGATGATGGGCTCACTTGCAAAGTATCAAAATTTGCTGATAACACAAACATTGCTAGTAAAGTAGCTGCGACACTCGACGAAGAAGCTTTACAATCAGATCTAGATCGACTTGCACGTTGGGCCAATCAATGGCAAATGAAATTTAACGTTGACAAATGTAAAGTGTTGCACATCGGAAAAAATAACAATCGCGTTCGGTACGTAATAAATGGCCAACAACTTTCCGCAGTAAGTAAAGAAAAGGATCTTGGAATCACTATATAAAGCGATTTAAAGCCCGGTCAGCATTGTTCAGAGGTAGTTAAAACTGCAAACAAATTGGTTGGCTTCATCGGACTAGTCTTTAATAATAAATCGGAAAAAGTAATATAAAAACTGTATAATTCGTTGGTTCGACCCCGTCTAGAGTGCTGTGTACTGTAATGTGTATATTATAATGTACATGTGTATGTATGACTGTACGTGTGGCGACACCCGGTCGGTGTCGCACAACAGGATGTCTAACAACACGTCGTGCTTTTGGCTGTGGGAAGCTGTGATGAACTGACACTAGGATCAGCAAATGATGACTTTCATCAGCCGTCATCAACCGGAACCCACACCCTTCCGGACGAAATACAAGCAAATAAAACAGGCGAACAACGCGGAGAAGAGAGAGAAGACGGGTGACGGGCAGGCGAGCGGTGCACTGCCGTCCCGCGCCCTGCAGCGGTGTGGCTGTCTCTGATTTCGTGCGTCTCGCTCACGTAAACTGTAAACCTTATGTAGTACAACTGTTAATATAGTTAAAATACATTTGGTATTTGTATTAACCTGAGAGAGAGAACTAAAGAGAACTAAAGTGAGCTAAAGTGAACTTATAACGGCTACCGCTCGGCCACACATCACTTAACTAAAAGGCTATTGTGTTGTCTCAACCACTTCAATCAACTGGAGAACGCAGGCAACTTTACACCGGACCTGACATGAGATAACAGTTCGCGCCTTAAAATTATTAAATATTAACACAATCATAACACAAACCACTTAAAGTTGGTGACAACTGACAAGAAAGGATAACAGTACAGTTTTGGTCTCCCTATTACAGAAAAGACATAGAAAAGTTAGAACGGGTTCAACGAAGAGTAACAAAGATGATTCCTAGGTTGAGAAATTTATCATATGAACAAAGGCTTAAAGAAGTACATTTATTCAGTCTATCAAAACGAAGAATGCGAGGCGATCTAATAGAAGTGTTTAAAATGTTTAAAGGATTCAGTGATATTAATGCGGAAGATTACTTTAAAATTGATCGATCAAATATAACAAAAAGAAATCACAATTTGAAGATAAGTGGTAAAAGATTCTCGTCGTACGAAGCTAAAAACTTATTATTCAATCGAGTTGTTAATGTTTGGAACTCTCTACCCTGTGATGTCGTTGATAGTACAACAGTTACGGCCTTCAAGAATAGATTAGACAAGTATTTTGAATCCAACCAGCAACTAAGATATTACTCATTGTCGTAATAACGTTAAGTTCTTTCGAATACTGGTGTCCTTGTCCGCTTTTATCGCCCGGTTAGTGGTAGCAGTAATGGTAGTTCTTTCCTCTTTCCTACACAAATTCCATGCAGTTTTTCCATGCTGCATGGTTCTTTTTTCTTTCCTGCCAGCTTAGGCTGGAGGGATGGGGTGGTGGGGAGGAGCCTTCGCCTTTGCTGTCCTTCATCTTCCACCTTTGATTAGATAGTTAGTGTAGCTTGTCACAAACAGCCTCATAAGGACCAGCAAGTCTGCTGTTGTTTGTTCTTTCTTTGTGTTTCTTTGTATTCCGTGTTGCTTAAATCACAACTAATGTGTTGGAAACATTACAGCTCAATAACATTCCTCACATCTCTGCATACAAATTGAGTTCAATATTTAACTGTTACACCAGTAGGCTACATATCTTTAAAAAAAAAAAAAAGGCATGTAAAAAGGTTGACATTTTGAATGACATTTAAACTCTTTATTACGTTTCTATGGCTGTAGTACCGTTATGATTAGTCGAGTGATCAGCATATGGGTCTTATGTTCTTGATAGCATAGGTTCAAATTTTGCCATTTTGCCATTTGGCAATTGATAGTAACAGTAGTGTCCACAGATACCTGCCTCTTTCTTGTTTATCCTGTTCCAATTTAAACCATGACTGGCCAATCTTTGAAGAGGAGGCATAACCTTGAAGTGCCACTACCAAACCTTTGTCCATTCTTCTGATGTGATCCTTTTTTTTTTTTCCCCACCCGCCTATAGCGCCGGTAGGCTTTCTTCAGGGGCCTGGCGGTCGGCCCAGGCCCGTCATGGTGCAGGCAATTTTTTTTTAAAGTGGCTCCATTTATTATTGGCTCATGCTGCCGCCCAGAACTCATTCTTGATTCACTTGGATGGTTTAGCAGGGCTTAGGTATGATTAACATCTGAGAAACAGGGAATTTTTTTTTTTTTTAGTGTGGCAACACATTGATAAATGTTTTATTATGGACTGAACATCAAAGATATATATGGAAAATGAGTGCTTGTAGATCTTGATATTATATCTGTCAAGAGTCTCCAGCTGTATCCTCTACCCCATCTCCTGAAAATATTACTTTTGTCAGGCAATTTAAGTGAAGCCTTCCATCGAAGCTGGCGTGCAGACATAATGTCAATGCTTAGATTCACTGTCACTATAGCATTGAAAATAATGCAATTACATGCACATATTTTATTATTTAGAATTGTGATTAATTGTGATTAAATATTTTTTCATGTATTTTCAGACATGAAAAGTGAAAATTGCTGCACAAAACAGTCCGTCGTCTGCGCCGGGAGGCAAGGCAGCTCAAAGCCCAGGCTGTTACAACTCCTGGCAGTTTTTGCCCAGAGCCAGCAATTTTTTAGATCCAACAGGGATGGATTTTTTCTAAGGTCAGGTTCAACATGCTGCAAGATGCCAAGATCTAAGCCTAGTAGGAGATATGGGTTACAAGAGAGGAGGTTTGCTCTGGCCTTATACTATCAAAGTCCAAATACTAATAGATTTCTAAGCACAGTATTTCACTTGCCTTCAGTTTCAACACTTCACTCATGACTCAGGGGTATTTCAGTAAATTTTAGCTGGAGCAAACAGACTCTGACAGCCCTGCAGCAAAGAGCACAGGCTTTGTCAAAAGAAGAGAAACTTTCTGGGATTTGCCATTATTTAATATTACTCTTGTTACGCCAATAATTTTTTTTCCATATGCTTTGCCAAATATTGCAAGTAATGCACCATTGTTGGTCTTGCCTGTTATAAATCAGATCTTGTTCAATTAACAAGTTTTGGGTGTCTGCCACTTTCCAGTTGTAATGCAAGGAATCATTTATCTCCCCTGTCAGATATCACATGTAATGCACTATTGTTGGTTTTGCCTGTTATAAATCAGATCTTGTTCAGTTAACAAGCTTTAGGTGTCTGCCACTTTCCAGTTGTAATGCAAGGAATCCCCTGCCAGATATCGCATGTAATGCATCATTGCTGATTTTGCCTGTTATAAATCAGATCTTGTTCAGCTCACAAGCTTTGAATATCTGCCAATGTTTATTTCAGGTGTAATGCTTGGAAGCATTTGTTCTCTGTCCTACCCAACAGTATGCAATGCCTTATTATGGATTTTGCCTGTAATATTTAATCTTGTTCAGATAACAAGCTTTTGGTGTCTGCCTTACCTAATGATGTTCTGCAGTGACACTTGTCTTGGTCTCATGATGTGAAATAGAGCATGCAATTTCATCACACTAAGTGTCTATCATCACGTGTCTGGCATCATTAATGTGGCTTTCAGGAGTAATCTTGTTTGTATTACAGCATGCAGTGTTTTTTTTCTGCTTTATATAATATACATAATCACATAGGTATGATTTTTTTTGACAAAATGTAATGGCAGTTGATATTCTTGACTAATGCCTCATAAACCTTGTGAAAAATAATGCTTTTTAAAGGGGGGGGGGGAGGGGGGGACAGAGAGTGGTTTGTTTGGTTGACCAGTTCAAGGAGTTTCATATCAAATGATTTTATTACATCCAACTTTAATGTGTGCTTCTTGCAATAAATGTTACATGTTTGCTGATGTAGCCTATGGAATACATATTGTGGGGTTCTTGAAAGGTCTGGACTTCCGAAAATCCCGTAACTTCTCAGCAATAAAAAAAATAAAAAAATAAATCAACTGAAAATTGAGTTATCAGACTCACAGCCCCTCTAGTTCTTATTTATTTAAATATCTGACCAGTCACATCTATCATAGGGTAAGCAAAATCCAGGTAAACCTGCTCTTAAGTTTATCGAAAACAACAAAGAGACTCGCTGGAAATTAAGAATAATTAATTAACACCAAGCACACAGCAACCTAGTAGCTATCCTAAAACATCCTAGCAAATGGTTACTTAGCTGTAAGTGGAGAAGAGGGAAGCCACACCCTGAGCTTCCTCGTGGTCCGCTCGGCCTGGAGTCCTTCTGTCCTCTTCTCGTTCCTCACTGCAACGCGCCGTGCCCTCCTTACCTCCCAACGGCTCCCCTTGCCTGAGTACACAATCACTCTGGAATTGTGGATACTCAAAGGCAGGAAAACCCCACGATGGACAGCGTGGCGCGGGAGGCGGGCGGGACGTCTACTCGCGGCCGAGTCTGGGCGGAAGATGACTTGGAAGATGGCGGCGGTCCCACAATGCTCCGCGCGCACCGGCCGCGGTCAAGATGTCAGCTCTCGCCATACTGACATCTTGTTCTCTGTGCAACACTTACGCTAAAACCCCCTAACGGCTATGGATTGTTATTTATTAATAACCTAACATATGCACTTGGTCACAGTGGGTCATGCATCCCACACATAGCTCAGCGTTGGCAGTAATAACGAATATGATTTGAAAAGCTTCTGTTTCCCGCCTGATCTGTGACTCTTCCCGCGCTCTCAATCAAAATGGCGGGGACTTCCGGGGTAATTTTCCACAGGCCACTCCCTGAATAATGAAATCATGACATTTCGCCCCCCCTTTAAGAAAACTTTTGTCTTCAGAGAAAAGTTTTTAAACTGTGAATACGCTGCCAACACTGGTAACATGCCCTACACCTGCACCTACAGATTAGCATGTTCCTGACAGTACTTTCTCACACTTTTTCACACACCCTCTCATACTGTGGTGTATGTCAGTTAACCTCTGCTCAGGTAATTGACGGTTTGCCTGTGAGTGAAAAAACCTCAACATTTACGTTAATACTCAAACTAGAGGGAAAACTCCGTAGCGAGGCGCCAGTACCTTTAGAGCGGGCCTGGCGAACTTCGCCACATTTATTCACAATATGTAAGTGGTGTTATGTATGTATACATAGTGTAGGTGGGACAGATGTGGAGTAGCGGTAGGTAGGTGTAAAAATGGTGTAAGTTATTGTATAAATTCCTGGCTAACTGCCTAATTTTTCTTGCATTATCACACCATGCACCATACCATGCGACTTAAATTTTAAGCATGCCGCAAAACTTTCCCACATCTACGGTCTGAGGCTGAGAATAGTGAGCTTGGCTGATCGCACCATAGGGTGGTGACGCCTGAACCCATCTAATCTGAACACTTTCGTCACTTGGTTCCTCGATTCATCTGAATCTTAAGGTCCCAAGAACATAAGAATATAAGAACATAGGAAAACTGCAAGAGCCGGGTGGCCTACACAGGGCAGCTCCAGAATCCCCCCCACTACTCACGATGGGTGAGGTGTAGTTACAGGGGTTACAGGTAGAGGCTTGATCCTCGTTATACCGGCGGTACTAGGCACGCATCCAGTACCCCGTCACCTTACTGCACCCATACCTCACTGCCACTAGTGAATATAAAGTCTCCGAGCCACCTACTTGTCCATTTTGATCATCTTAATCTGCCACCAGACGCTCTAGCAACGATGCCAATAGTTCCTTTTCCTCTGGGGTTAACTTTCCTCCCAACGTCACGCCATGCACTGACTCTGTCTGTCTAGAAGTGTTACTGAGAGGAGCCTCGCCGTCCTCATCATCTTGTATTACTACTGCCGCTCCCACATCTACGGTCTGAGGTTGAGAATAGTGAGCTTTAACTAACTCTAGACACCTCACCTTCTCCTCATCATACTCACTTTCTCGCAAACAACCTGCGGCTACTTCTGGCCGGTAGTATTGTTTCAACATGTTGATATGGAACCGTTTTGGGTGTCCATCAACCAGGAGAATATAATTAAGGTCATTAACCTTCTCCTGAACCTCGTAAGGTCCCTTCCACTGAGCTAACAGCTTGTTGCTCGCTGTGGGAAGCAAAACTAGGCACCGTTCTCCTACACTGAGCTTACGCAACTTTGCCTTCCTGTCGTATAAACTTTTCTGTGCTTGTTTTGTTTTGAGTAACTCCTCCTTAGCAATCTTACAGGTCTCTCTGAGCCTGTCGCCTAAATCCAACACGTACTGGTATGTGGTCTTGACCTCCGGGTCCGGTACATTGTCATCCCACAGCTCTCTCAATAACTGAAGCGGACCTCTAATCGACCTACCATACATTAGCTCAAACGGGGAGAACCTGGTGGAGCTCTGTGGCGCTTCTCTGTACGCGAACAACAAAGGAGCCAGGTACCTAGGCCATTCCTTGGGTTGTTCGGCAGCCATGCGTTTAAGCATTTTCTTAAGTGTGCCGTTAAAACGTTCACACAGTCCATTCCCCATGGGATGGTAGGGCGTGGTATGTAACCCCTTGCACCCTAGCAGACGTAGTACTTCCTCCATCATCCCTGAGGTGAACTGAGTACCCCGATCACTCAGTATTTGTCTGGGTATACCTACTCAGCAAAATATAGTCATGAGAGCTTCAGCCACAGTTTGCGCTTCAATATTCTTCAGCGGCACCGCTTCCGCCCAACGCGTGGCAAAATCTACAAGCGTAAGAATATACCGGGAGCCATCGCTGGCTCGGGGCTCCATTGGCCCCATCAGATCTACCGCTACTCTTTCAAAGGGAGAATCGATAATGGGCAGTGGCTGTAAAGGTGCATGCTTTACCCTACCCCTATCTATAGTCTTTTGACACACATCGCACGACCTCACGTATCTAGCTACCTCCTGGCCTATCCCTGGCCACCTAGAGACTTAGAGATTTAGTGACCCCGTTAACTGGGTCTAACAATTTTACACAGAGAGGTGGTGGTAAAGAGGACAGCCGTGATATAACGCCAGCATGCCCAACAACGAAAATAACAGGAGTTACAGAAACTTCATCTAGATGTGATATTCTCACACAGAAGGAGGAGTGTACAGAGACTGAGTGGCATAAAGGATGCAAGGTTGATTTTTTTTTGGCTACTTTCCGCCGAGTGGCTTAAAACTACCCACATGCTGTCCAGAAGACCACCTATCAACCTGGACTCTAGATTCTAGGATTAAAGATGAGCTCCGGGAGGGCAGCATGAGCCAATGCAAGATGGCGCCACTATAAACACTCGCCTGCGCCAGAACGGGCTGGGCCGATCATCAGGACCCACCGGGAAGAAGCCTTGGGCCGACCATCAGGCCCCACCGGGAAGAAGCCTACCGGCGCTATAGGCCGCGACGTATTAAAAAAAATAAAAAATATCCTAATGTACTAGAGAAAACGCGATTAGGAAGGCGACAAGGTTTGAAATGCACAGTGTGCTACAATCATATTTCAGAAGCAAAGAAGTATGCACGCAATGGACAAGTGCCAATGGCTGATGGTTTGAGATCAGATGGCAAAAGGGAACTGAAGAGAATTATTGATCATCTGAAGAGTGATGTCCACAAAGCTGCAGTTTGTGCAGAGGAGTCCCAAAAACTCTGGTTAAGTCAGTCTGATGAACACCCATGGGTAAATATCATGAAGTCACATGAAGCTGAAACTGTATCCCAGTTAATCGAGTTAGCAGTTGATGTGCATAATGACAGCAAGCAAATGACATTATCTGCGAATTCATGGCCTAGCCGATCACTGGCAAAAATGCATTCTAACAACCAGATCTCTGTATACCGTGAATATGGGCTAGATGCATCCTTTTGTGATTTTCAGCCACCGGCATCTGCATTTCATTATCGAGATCCAAATGTGTATCGAGAGATGCTTGACACTGTTGCTGAAGTAGTTATGGAAGCTACTGTTCAAAAAATAATTGATGCTGACTGCTTTTCAGTACAAGTTGATTGTTCTTTTGATAAATATTCAGTTGATAACAAATTTATTACTGCTCGTTTTGTGGGGAGGGAAAAGAACATGAAGAACATTTTCCTTGATGAAAGTCATTCCGAAAAACGTGAGGCTGAAGGATTAATGGATGCTGTACTGACTAATTTCAAATACCTGGGTATTGGCGAGGTGGCAAAGAAGAAGCTGACCGGATTGACTACAGATGGCGAAAGTGCAAATATCGGAAGGAAGTCTGGGTTATGGGCCAAGCTAAATGAATATCTAGGTAGAGATCTTCTTTGTGTATGGTGTGTGGCACATCGATCAGATCTAGCATTTTCTGATTCAGAGGCATCAGTGACTGAGATCAAACATTGGAGAACAAATATCAAAGCTGTAGCATCTTATTACAGAGCTTCTGCAGTTCGAACAGATGAGCTTAAGAAAATTGTTGCAGAATCAGGCTTTGCTTTTTTGAGGTTTCCTGAGCACTTTGAGGTCAGATTTGTCGAGCATCTTTTAAATCTGTGTGAATCAGTTTGGAAGAATTTGCCATCTATACCGGCACACTGAAATTCTGAATCCACATAAAAAATTAGCACCCGAAATGAAAAAGCAACAGTAAATGGCTTCCTGAAACTCTGGAAAGAAGGTGGCGACCAAGAGTTTTATTCAGCACTGATGCTTGATCTCCTTCGCCTGTTTGAAAAGCTACAAAAAGATAGTCAGAAATCTATGGCCACGCTCTGTGATATTGAAGTATCTAAAGCTGCTGCTCTTGCATCTGCGACATTAATGGAAGCTGGTCCATATCCAGGAGGTATGAAAGAAAAGCTGAGGGAAAAGCATGAAGCTTCAACAAGTGAAAGTGGAAGAAGAATCTCTCACAATCACTATGTTTCAACAAGGAGGAGTACATCAAGTGTTAGAACTGGAATTGTCTTAGGTGCAAAGGAATATTTGTCTCAAAGACTTGACCTGGAACAAGAGGACATAGTAAAACAAATTAAAGTATTCCTCGAAGGAAAAACAGCTGTACAAATGATTAACTCAACAAGAAAGGTTGTAGAGGGTCTTTTTGGAATAGATTGCATTACTGAATTCTCTGATGAAGCTCTTGGACATTTTTCCTCTAAAAACCTTCCTGTTCCTGGTAACATTACAGACGGAACAGGGAAACTCTACCACATGTTAAAAATCTCCCAATCCGGAACTGTGTTTTCCAAACTAGTTCACGCCTTTGTCTCACTAACCCCTCACAGTATTGGTCCTGAACGAGCTGTCTCATGCCATACTATTCTCAAAGGCCCTAAACAATCCAGCTACTCAAGAGAGGCCATCAATAGTCGGATGTATATTGCCCTTAACAGTAGTGGGAAAGCGCACTTTGATTTTAGACCCGCTGTAGCAAAGTTTCTCCAGAAAAAAACAGCGCAGATACAAAGCTCCAGACAAATAATTATATCAAGATGGGCATTTTATAAAGAAGTTCTTTGCCAAGGAGAGTTCAGTTTAATGTCTTTATTTGTTTCTTGATCATGCTGCTTCTTATTTAAACTTTTTTTTTAAGTTTCTGAAAAAAAAAACCAGTTTGTGGCAATTAATGTGCATATTTTCTTTCTTTTGATACACATGTGGATTAAATAATCTTCTTATTTTCTATATTGCATATTTTGCTATTTTTGTGATATGGAGTAATTTACCAGAGAAGTATATTATTTCCAGTATAAAACTATAAATACATGTATTAATTTGGTACTGATAGGACCACGAGGCACCTCCTCATAAGTTTTGTTAATGTGTATTCTTGGTTTATTGTATTTCTTTGAAAGAAAATGATGCATTACATTACACAAGATATTACATTACAGCGTGCAAAGTTCGAATTAAATTCCTCGATCATTGATATTAATATTTATATAACTTAGTTTTATTAAATTCCTTATCATTTATATACATTGACTTTAGCTTTGGGTTTGGGATATTCAAGTCATGTCGCCCAGTGAAATTTCCTTAAAAAATGCACTGTTTCGGAGTGTTCATGTCTTTATGTCTTCCAGTGGTTCCAAAACTTCTTACATGATGCCCTCTATTGATTTCTAGGAAATCCTCATGCCCCCACTATCCTTTATATCTATATATATATATATATATATATATATATATATATATATATATATATATATATATATATATATATATATATATATATATATATATATATATATATATATATATATATAGCCCCCTGTATCCAGCTCATGCCTCCCCCAGTTTGGGAACCACTGCATTACACACAACTTTCTAATAGGATCTTGGAGATCTGCTATAGTCCCTAGGCATTGTTAATCTAGTCCCTAATGTATTAGGGCAATTACCTACTGGAATAAGTTTGTTTGGTGAAATTATTTTGAATTCAGAGGAAAGTATATCTTTTTTTCATATATGATTCAAACAATGATTGTGTGTATGTATTTCTTCCTCTATGAGAAAAAGGAATACCTAGTTTTGTTTCCTGATGACTCATATTTTGCGATCTATCGATTCAGTAGAAAAAAAAATTATTGGATTTTATAATTTTGCTGTCAATTTTACACTTCATTGTCCTAGCATGCTCTAGGATATGATTATGTAAATTTTTAATCTCCGTAAATTTTTTTCTATACAAAAATTGTATAGTCTGCTTCCTAATGTATTAAAGATTAAATTTGAAGATTATATACACCAGGTATTCGTTATATGCGAGGATTACGTTCTGCAAAAAGCTCGCATAATGTGAATTCGCATATATCAAACCTATCATTTCATTAATTATAGGGGGTTATGTTTCACGACAACGTTTTCGAAGCCTCTAAATATTTATTCCGGCACCTTTTCACAATAATAAAGCAATAAAGCATTAAAGATTGCTTCCGGGGAGACACACCCAAAGTCTACGATTTAACCCAATAAGCTCCAACGTTTTCAAATTTTCGCGCTTCCAACACCTAGCATCGTACTCATTTATCTGAACAACGATAACGCTCATGAACACTAAGTACTGGCACCGAATCAGTAGTGTAAAACAATAGTGAATAATGAGTGAAAAGAAGCTACTGGAAAGTAAAAAGAAAGAGTATAAAAAAACGGAGGTAACTCTCTCTCTCTCTCTCTCTCTCTCTCTCTCTCTCTCTCTCTCTCTCTCTCTCTCTCTCTCTCTCTCTCTCTCCCTCTGTCGCTCGTCACAGGCTTGGAGGAAGAATGGAAACATCTTCACTCGGCAAACAATTGTCCTACACACGCATCATGTATGTAGCTACCTCGCTGTTGATTTTATTATTCAGGAAAAATCATCACAAAATAGACAGCGATGATGATAAGAGATACGTACAAGTGTGTCTGAGAGAGAGAGAGAGAGAGAGAGAGAGAGAGAGAGAGAGAGAGAGAGAGAGAGAGAGAGAGAGAGAGAGAGAATTTCTGCCACTTGAGTAAGACACACTTACACACGGACACATCCATGGTGGAGAGCCTTTGAATCACCTTTTATTTTATTAGTAAGTTTGATACGTCAAGGGGGTGGAAATAGGTTGACCAGAAACAATTTTATCCATTGCTGGAGCGGCGCGGCGCGGCGGGGACTGCGAGAGCTTTTATACGGAGATAAGAATCACAAATATTACACTACAGATATTGCAAATACCCTTAGAAGAACGATTCGTTACATCGTGATAATAAATAAATACCTAAATAACCAGGGCAGGAAAGACGGAGAATAAGACACAATCAATCAGTCAACTTGCATTTCCATTTCTATATCCTCGTTTTGGCATTCAAGAAAAAAAAAAAACACCCCATCAAAATCGTACCAAGAATTTGTATAGTTAACTAATCATATATCTTCCATTATGGAAAGAAAAAAAAGCGGAAAGATAACCAGCTCTGAAACCGTAGTGTAGCTACCTAGTTTTCATTATGTTTTCACTATTAGGCTACTTCCTCGACAACAAGAAGACAGTCATTTGGAAGCGGGAGGGGGGGGGGGGAGGGGGGGGAAAGAATGGCCAGTACTTCGTCTATTCTTTCTTTTCTTCGCCCCTCTCCGTCACTTGAACTGTTCTTACTTCTTTTCCAGTATTTCTTTATCCTCGATGGTAAAACAGAGGCAATTAGAATGTTCAAAAGGAAGGGGAAAAAGTCAGTGGGGCGTAGTGTAGGAACGGACTGGAGGCCTGAGGCAAGCTGGCGTGAGTGACGTCTGGCAGACTCAGCGACCCAGCAGAGTTACCGTCATTCACTCAAGGACGTATGTTTTTTTTCTTTATTAGCTATAAGAATTGTCTGGCCAAAGTAAAAGAAATAAACAAATGTTATAATGTACGAGACACAGTTATCACCTCATGGTAATGCCAAAATAAGTATTGTATGTACCATAATTCTTCATTCAAAACGAGCATGTGTAGCCGCCGCCGCCGCCGGCCCTAGAGACTCGCGCCCGTTGACACACGCCGACACGCACACACGAACGCAACTCCCCATGTATTACTAGGGTTGGGATGACATGTTCCTCCCTTCTCTAATGTTGTTTACTTGCGACAATAAACTATCAATCAATCATCAATCACAAGCTTGTGTCGAAAGGCCTTTCGTTGCTAGAACAATGGTTCGTGCAGCAGCTCCTTCCAGTACCTGTAACCTGTGTGTCATAACTCTTATTTTCCTTTACTGCTCCAGTCACAACCATATTCTTTACCTCTTTTTTTGTCCATATAATCAACAATGAAAAGCAATGGTTCTTTACTAGAAGATTACCTGAGCCTTAAAATCTAAGTTGGTCTTAACCAGCAAATGAACAAAGATAGAATGAGATGTGGTGAGCTGATATTATATCCATGCTTCTCTCCTTTCTCTTTTGAAAATCAGTATATGCAATTACAATATAACATATTTACTTGGATCATGTCAGAGTGCAAATTATTGACAAGGTGGATTTTTTTTCAGAGAGCAGATAGGATAATATAGTTTGCTAGTTAAGCCACTTATTCTGTCCATACAATAAGGAAGTTATTTTGATGAAAGTAGAATCCATATTTAATACATGAACTCCATAGAAGCTTAGTGATTAGAAAAAAAATGTAAGTAAGATTGCAGTTTGAATCCCTTTACTTAGATTTTAAGGCTCAGCTAATCTACATCGGTGTCATAAGGCTGCAGAAAGGTCGTGAGTTACGTAGTGAAATGCGTTTTGAGGACGTACCTGGGAGTCCACACATTTTCGTAATAACTGTATCTTGGCTACGTAAAAGTTACAAAACCATTACCTTTATACTACGTAATATATACGTAATAGTGTTTCCTGGATAGCTGTATTAATAAGTGCGACAAGAATTCAAAGAAAGAAAGGCATCACATTTCTCAAGTATGTATTATTCTGATGGCTGCAGTGTGATGAGAACACCACTATTGGTTTCAGGGGATTTTTCGAAAGTAACGTCGATAAATGCTGATATTTTGGGGGAGGATGTTTGAGATCCGGACCTGATTGGCAAAAAATACCTACGTGCCAAATGCGGATGATTACGGCACTTGTAGGAGTAACTTTAGGTCAAACTTCGCTAAAACATACGGGCACAGGTAGCGAGGCCAGGCGTGTCATCATATTAATTTGCACCTCCTCTCAATCATGTCGAGACGTCGACGTTTAAGCTTGTCGTATTAGTACTCTTTGTTTTGTCTTTCTGCCTTTCACACACACACACACACACACACACACACACACACACACACACACACACACTGTAACAATATTTCAGCCCTACACATGGAGTTGATGCTCATATGAAAATATTTGCGAAAAAGTTTTACTCTAAGGAAAATAGTTATCCTCTGCATGGAAAATACTGCCATTAGTACTACATGGTATATGCATATAACAAGAAGCAATGCTTCTCAACCATTTTGCCACTTAAGAATTCTTGCAAAAAAAGTCTGCGGCAAAATGCTACTTTTCCAGTTATATTTTATAATATTATCAGTTTGATAAAAGATGAGAGGGGGCGTTGAGGAAAAAATGCCAGGATATGTGGATGGAATGATCATGTAGCTACTTGAGGGATAAACCAAGTACTGGGGGGCGTGGAGGGGTGAACCAAATAGCCTACCAGAGCGGCGCTGTGATAACATGACTAAGAACCACTGTTCTATGTTCAAAATGCAGGTGTGTGTGTGTGTGTGTGTGTGTGTGTGTGTGTGTGTGTGAGGCAGAAATACATGATTGTGAGGAGTTGCAAATTAATATGATGACACGCCCAGCCTCGCTACCTGTGCCCGTGTGTTTTATCGAGGTTTACCCTGAAGTTACTCCAACAAGTGCCGTAATCATCCACATTTAGCACGTAAGCATATTTTTACTAATCAGGTCTGGGTCTCAAACATACTCCCCCAAAATACCAGCCTTTTTCGACGTATTGTTTAAAGGAAGAGTCCTCCCTGAAAATACGAAGATAGTTTAAAAAAAAAATACGAAATTGAGTTATATGGTCTATGGCAACATCCTCTCCTTTGGCTTTCGTTTGGTAGACCTTTTTTCGGTCAAACATACATTTAAATGTCAATAGCGAGGAGATTTAAATGGCTACTGTGTGGGCGTGGCACGCTGACTGCGGCGCATGCCAAAGTATGGAATAGATGTTGAAAAATCAAACATGCAACAATCTTCAGGCTGAAGTTTGTAGCCCATGTAACAGTTTTGGAACACAATTTGGGTAGGCGGTGGCTGAGTGGTTAGCGTGCGTGCCCCGCATTCATTGCGTGATGGATGACGCGGGCTCGAATCAGTCGCTACCACCTGGGATTTTTCAGTCACCGCCGAGTGGCTTGAAACTACCCACATGCTGTCCTGAAGACCACCCATCAACCCGGACTCTAGAGGAAACCGTTCAAGTGAATCAAGAACGAGCTCCGGGGCAGCATGAGCCAAGAAAAGATGGCGCCACTATAAAACACTTGCCTGCGCCATAACGGGCTGGGGCCGAATACCATCTAGGCCCCTCAAGAGAGCCTACCGGCGCTTTAGGCTGGCAAGTAAAAAATATAAAAAATTGGATATGAAAAGCGCAACCTGCTCACAAAAAAAGTTTGGAATACATAGAAAAAAATATATAAATGAGAGAAAATACAAGAATTACACCGAAGACGACAATAGAGAAGAAGAGGAAGGCAGACAAAGGACTTCCAACCGATAGCTATGCATCTGGAGAGTACTGATCGAACCTTGCAACATTGAGAGCGTGGGGCGCCCTGACACCCTCACCTTTGAGCGATTAATACCTTTATTAGGGGGATAAGGTGCCTGATCCTTTTATGCACTCACTGATATGTGATTACTGATCCCATAAAATTCATATCAAAGTAGCATTGACAGTATAGTACCTACACTGGGCCCAAGAGCTTTGGCAAAACTTTAATCGCGTTTTTCTCAAAACTAGTACAAAATGAACATAAATATATTTGTTTGCTCTTATTTTCTGCACGACTTTCACGAAACTTTAGGACATACAAGATCATACATCGTACTAATATTCTACAAGATGTTTATTTTTTAAACGGCATAGTTTTGATATATGGGAAAGTTCTCCAAAAACAATTTAAAAAAAATATTTATAGATTAACAAAACTAGTCTTCAAGAAAACATCTTGACCATCTGTTAGAATAACAATGAATTATCAGATGTGCGTGTCACAAGGAAATCGGAAAAAAATGGATGAGAGAAATTAATTCAAAATGTTCATAAAAATAACGAAAAATAATATTCTTAATTTTTCATTTCATCTGATCAGCTTGAAATTTTCATATGATAACAAAGGTACTAATATATACAAAAATTAAATTATTTATGACCATAGATTCATTTTTAATCCACGGCGGACTTTCTCCCCAAATTTTATTTTCGAAAAACTATGTTCTCATGCATGCAAATCATAATGTAGGTATGATACATGATGAGACCGAAAAGTGTTTCCAAAAAATACGTACAAGATTATTTTACCCTAAACAACAACCCATAATGTTTGTTGTATCAACAGCTGTACTACACAACATTTCTCACAAAATTTCAAAAGGTAGGCTATAATATTTAGTTCCCTAGATTCTCATATGCAGTAGCGATTCCAGGGGGGGGGGGTCATTCCCCCCCCCACCCCCCACCCCCCTTTGGGCCTAAATTGCGCCCTTTCAAAGATTCACTGAGATCTGGGCGGGCATCATTCCTGTGAACACAACTACTGGCCTACTAATTATAATAATAATAATAATAATAACACTAATACTACAACTATTATTACTACTACTACTACTACTACTACTACTACTAATAATAATAATAATAATAATAATAATAATAATAATAATAATAATAATAATAATAATAACCTATCTGATCGCCAGTATGGGTTCCGCAAGGGGCGTTCTACTGGGGGGGGGGGAAGATTGCTCCCTCATGCACGAGGGAGCACGGGCCTTTGCCAAAGGCGGCCCGAAGCAGGGACCCGACAGACCGACTCTATCGGCGATCGAA
Organism: Eriocheir sinensis; assembly: GCF_024679095.1. Classification (NCBI taxonomy): domain Eukaryota; kingdom Metazoa; phylum Arthropoda; class Malacostraca; order Decapoda; family Varunidae; genus Eriocheir; species Eriocheir sinensis. The sequence continues at coordinate 233,783 of NW_026111585.1, read as the reverse complement.
ATCTAGCCGACCAAGTCGGTCTGTCGACGAGGACTGGCGTGTCTCTGCTCTACTGGCGATCTTCTTGCTCTCTTAACTGACTCTTGGTCATCCTCTCTTAGCCGTTTCGGTGAAACTTTCTCTGTTGCGCTAGACATATCGAAAGCTTTCGATAAAGTTTGGCACAAATCTTTGCTCTCTAAACTGCCCTCTTTCGGATTCTATCCTTCTCTCTGTTCCTTTATCTCCAGTTTCCTTTCCTGCCGCTCTATCTCAGCTGTGGTAGACGGTCACTGTTCTTCCCCTAAACTTATCAACAGTGGTGTTCCACAGGGCTCTGTCCTATCAACCACTCTCTTCCTGTCATTCATCAATGATTTTCTTTCCATAACAAACTGTCCTATCCACTCATACGCATTATTCAACTTCTCTCAACAGAAGACCCTCTCAACAGGAATTACAAGACTCCAGACTGGAGGCTGCAGAACGCTTAACCTCAGACCTTGCTATCATTTCCGACTGGGGTAAAAGAAACCTTGTGTCCTCCAATGCCTCAAAAGCCCATTTTCTCCACCTATCAACTCGACACAATCTTCCAAACACCTATCCCCTATTCTTCGACAACACCCAGCTGTCACCTTCTTCAACACTAAATATCCTCGGTCTATCCTTAGCTCAAAATCTCAAGTGGAAACTTCACATCTCATCTCTTACTAAATCAGCTTCCTCGAGGTTGGGCGTTCTGTATCGTATCCGCCAGTTCTTCTTCCCCGCACAGGAATTTTCCATATAGAGGAGGCCTGTCCGCCCTCGTATGGAGTATACATCTCACGTGTGGTGGGCTCCACTCACACAGCTCTCTTGGACAGAGTGGAGTCTAAGGCTCTTCGTCTTATCAGCTCTCCTCCTCTTACTAATAGTCTTCTACCTCTTAAATTTCGCCGCCATGTTGCCTCTCTTTCTATCTTCTATCGATATTTTCATGATGACTGCTCTTCTGAACTAGCTAACTGCATGCCTCCCCCCCTCCCGCGGCCTCGCCACACACGACTTTCTACTCAAGCTCATCCCTTTACTGTCCAAATCCCTTACGCAAGAGTTAACCAGCATCTTCACTCTTTCATCCTTCACGCTGGTAAACTCTGGAACAATCTTCCTTCATCTGTATTTCCTCCTGCCTACGACTTGAACTCTTTCAAGAGGAGGTATCAGGACACCTCTCCTCCAGAAATTGACCTCTTTTTCGGCCACCTCTTTTAATTATTTTTAGGAACAGCGAGTAGCGGGCTTTTTTATTATTGTTTCCTTTTTTGTGACCTTGAGCTATCTCCTTTGTTGTAAAAAATATATATATATTCATAAATGTAAGAAGGCAAACAAGTATTCGAACATGGAAAATAGGAAAAGACAAGAAAAGCACACTAATAAAACAGGCAAACAGGTACATAAACAAGAATTAACACGAAACACGATCAAACAGACGAAAAAATATGGAAAATAATACTGGAAAAACTGAAAAAAATGACATTTATTAAAAAAAAACATGCAATAAACTACAGAAACACAGAATGGAAAAAAATAGGAACACATGCATAAACACACACACACACACACACACACACACACACACACACACACACACCCGGAGGAGGTAGGAAGACACCTACCGAACGGGCGTGAGCTACTCCCGGTGAGGATATATGGGAAGCGAGGAGGGTGCTGAAACCCTTCAAAGACCCTTCCCATGTCCTCACTTACCGTTTCCCTTTTGTCTCATCAACACCAGAGAGCAGTTCAGCATGCTCTCTAAAGGCAGTTCCTCTCTCTTTCTACACCACACTACATTCACACAACACACACACCTTTTCCAAAAATTAAAAAATTAAAAATGATGAAAAACAACACTGCCTCGGAGTCCCCGCCTGTGGGGGGGGACCATAAATTCCCCCAGGGAGGACTCCCCTTCTGGGTGCCGACTTGAGAGGTGTCCTGATAACTCCTCGAACCTCCTCCTTATCAATTTCTGCAACATTCGTGGTCTTCGTTCTAATTTTCATTCTGTGGAACACCATCTCTCCTCTTCTAAACCTCACCTTCTCTTCCTCACCGAAACACAGGTTTCTGAGGCTACTGACAGCAACCTCTACTCTGTTCCCTCCTACTATCTCTATCCTAAATTTCAATCCAAAGTTGGATGTTGCGTCTACGTGCGCAACGACATCACTTGCTCTCGTGCCCACGACCTTGACTCTTTTGAATTTTCTACCATCTGGCTAAGACTTCATTGTCATTCTATTACTAAATACATCTGTGCTGTTTATTTCTCACCTAACTCTACTAACTATGTAAAAATTCTTTGACTATTTGAATTCTAAAGTGGAGCACATCTTGATTCACTCTCCCTTCGCTGAAATTTCCATCTTGGGAGATTTCAATGTTCACCACCAGCTTTGGCTTTCATCCTCTTTCACTGACCATCCTGGTGAACAAGCCTACAACTTTGCTCTCCGCAACGACCTAGAGCAGTTGGTTCAGCACCCTACACGTATTCCCGACCGTCTTGGAGACAGGCCCATCCTTCTAGACCTCTTCCTTACCTCTAATCCTTCTGCTTACTCTGTCAAACTGTTCTCTCCGTTGGGCTCCTCCGATCATAGCCTTATTTCTGTTTCCTGTCCTATCGCTCCTGTACATCCTCTGGACCCACCGAAGAGGCGATGCTTTTGGCATTTTGCTTCAGCTCGGTGGGACGACCTGAGGATGTACTTTTCCGATTTCCCGTGGAATGATTACTGCTTCCAGGAGAGAGATCCCTCTGTGTGTGCGCAGCGCATCTCTGAGGTGATTGTCTCTGGAATGGAGGCATACATTCCAAGTTCTTTCTCTACTCCTCATGCTAAAAAGCCTTGGTTTAATCATGCTTGTTCTCGTGCTATTAAAGATAGAGAGGCAGCTCACATAAGGTTCCAGAGCCTTCGAACTCCCGCTAACTATGACCTTTACATTTCAGCCCGGAATCGTGCCAAATCTATTCTCCGACTTACCAAAACTACTTTTATCAATAGAAAATGTCAACACCTTCCTTCTTTTAATTCTTCCCGTGACTTCTGGCATCTAGCCAAAAATATCTCCTCCAATTTCACTTCTTCCTCTTTCCCTCCTCTCCTTAACCCTGACGGCAGCACTGCCGTCTCATCTGTCTCTAAGGCTGAACTCTACGCTAAAACTTTCTGTAAGAACTCCACCTTGGACGATTCTGGGCATATTCCTCCTATTCATCTCCCCTCTGACTCCTTTATGCCTGTTATTAAGATTCTTCCAAGTGATGTTTTCTATGCCCTCTCTGGCCTCAACTCTCAGAAGGCTTATGGACCTGATGGAATGCCTCCTAATGTCCTTAAAAACTGTGCTTCCGTGCTTACACCCTGCCTGGTCAAAGTATTTCGTCTTTGCCTATCAACATCTACCTTTCCTTCCTGCTGGAAGTATACCTTTGTACAGCCTGTGCCTAAGAAGGGTGACCGTTCCAATCCCTCAAACTACCGCCCTATAGCTTTACTTTCCTGTCTATCTAAAGCTTTTGAATCAATCCTTAACCGGAAGATTCAAAAGCACCTTTTCACTTCTAACCTTCTATCTGATCGCCAGTATGGGTTCCGCAAGGGGCGTTCTACTGGCGTTCTTCTTGCTCTCTTAACTGACTCTTGGTCATCCTCTCTTAGCCGTTTCGGTGAAACTTTCTCTGTTGCGCTAGACATATCGAAAGCCTTCAATAGAGTCTGGCACAAGTCTTTGCTTTCTAAATTGCCCTCTTTCGAATTCTATCCCTCTCTCTGTTCCTTTATCTCCAGTTTCCTTTCCGGCCGTTCTATCTCTGCGGTGGTAGACGGTCAATGTTCTTCCCCTGCCTAAATCTATCAACAGTGGTTTTCCACAGGGCTCTGTTCTATCACCCGCTCTCTCCCTGTTGTTCATCAATGATCTTCTTTCCATAACAAACTGTCCTGTCCACTCATACGCCGACGACTCCACTCTGCATTATTCAACTTCTTTCAATAGAAGATCCTCTCAACAGGAAGTACACGACTCCAGACTGGAGGCTGCAGAACGCTTAACCTCAGACCTTGCTATCATTTACGATTGGGGCAGAAGGAACCTTGTGTCCTTCAATGCCTCAAAAACTCAATTTCTCCACCTATCAACTCGACACAATCCTCCAAACACCTATCCCCTATTCTTCGACAACACTCAGCTATCACCACCTTCAACACTAAATATCCTCGGTCTATCCTTTACCCAAAATCTCAACTGGAAACTTCACATCTCCTCTCGCTAAACCAGCTTCCTCGAGGTTGGGCGCTCTGTATCGTCTCCGCCAGTTCTTCTCCCCCGCGCAGTTGCTATCCATATACAGGGGCCTTGTCCGCCCTCGTATATGGAGTATGCATCTCACGTGTGGGGCGGCTCCACTCACACAGCTCTTCTGGACAGAGTGGAGTCTAAGGCTCTTCGTCTCCAGGTCTCCTCCTCCTTCTGATAGTCTTCTACCTCCTAAATTCCGTCGCGATGTTGCCTCTCTTTCTATCTTCTATCGATATTTCCACGCTGACTGCTCTTCTGAACTTGCTAACTGCATGCCTTCCCCCCTCCCGCGGCCCCGCTGCACACGACTTTCTACTCATGCTCATCCCTATACTGTCCAAACCCCTTATGCAAGAGTTAACCAGCATCTTCACTATTTCATCCCTCACGCTGGTACACTCTGGAACAATCTTCCTTCATCTGTATTTCCTCCTGCCTACGACTTGAACTTTTTCAAGAGAAGGGTATCAGGATATCTCTCCTCCCGAAATTGACCTCTCCTTCGGCCACCTCTTTGGATTCTTTTTTAGGAGCAACGAGTAGCGGGCTTTTTTTATTATTGTTTCCTTTTTTTGTGCCCTTGAGCTGCCTCCTTTGTTGTAAACACACACACAAAAAAAAAAAAAAAAAAAGATAAAACCACAAAGTGAAATGCAGGAGCCTGACTAAATATGACAATAAAAAAACACCCGCCTCCAGAAACATGAGAGGATTGAAAAGATGAACATGAATTTTTGTTTTGTTTTTATAAATCAAGCCACGATAATTAATAGAAGAAAATTAATTACCCCAAAAATACTTGAAGCTGAAAAAGAGAGATTAAAGTATCATATTAGAGGAGGAGGATGAGGATGAAGATGATGATGATGAGTAGGAGGAGGAGGATAAGGAGAAGGAGGAGGAGGAAGTGACGGTGGAAGAACAAGAGGAGAAGGAAGAGGTGTGGTAGGAGAAAGAGAAGAAGGAAGCCGAGAAGTAAAAGGTGGTGTAGGAGGAAGTGGTGGAGGAGGAGGAGGAGGAGGACAACGTCGACGACGAGGAGGAGGAGGAGGAGGAGGAAGATGAGAAGGAGGAGGAGGAGGAGGAGGAGGAGGAGGAGGAGAAGGAGGAGGTGGAGGAGGAGGAGGAGGAACACAAAAAAACACAAAGAAAGAACAAACAACAGCAGACCTGCTGGTCCTTACGAGGCTGTTTGTGACAAGCTACACTAACTATCTAATCAAAGGTGGAAGATGAAGGACAGCAAAGGCGAAGGCTCCTCCGGACCCCCCATCCCTCAGGCCAAAGCTGGCAGGAAAGGAAAAAGAACCATGCAGCATGGAAAAATTGCATGGAAATTATGTAGGAAAGAGGAAAGAACTACCATTACTGCTACCACTAACCGGGCGATACAAGCTGACAAGGACACCAGTATTCGAAAGAGCTTAGCGTTATTACGACAATGAGTAATATCTTAGTTGCTTGTTGGATTCAAAATACTTGTCTAATTTATTTTTGAAGCCCGTAACTGTTGTACTATCAACGACATCACAGGGTAGAGAAATCCAAACATTAACAACTCGATTGAAGAAGTGTTTAGCTTCGTGGGACGAGAATCGCTTACCACTTATCTTCAAATTGTGATTTCTTCTTGTTCTATTTGATCGGTCAATTGTAAAGTAATCTTCCGCATTAATATCACTGAATCCTTTAAACTCTTTAAACACTTCTATTAGATCGCCTCGCATTTTTCGTTTTGATAGGCTAAATAAATTTACTTCTTTAATCTCTGTTCATATGATAAATTTCTCAACCTAGGAATCATCTTTGTTACTCTTCGTTGAACCCGTTCCAACTTTTCTATGTCTTTTCTGTAGTAGGGAGACCAAAACTGTACACAGTACTCTAGATGAGGTCGAACCAACGAATTATACAGTTTTAATATTACTTTTTCCGATTTATTATTAAAGACTCGTCCGATGAAGCTAACCAATTTGTTTGCAGTTTTAACTACCTCTGAACAATGCTGACCGGGCTTTAAATCGCTTGATATAGTAATTCCAAGATCCTTTTCTTTACTTACTGCAGAAAGTTGTTGGCCATTCATTACGTACCTAACGCGATTGTTATTTTTTTTCCGATGTGCAACACTTTACATTTGTCAACGTTAAATTTTATTTGCCATTGATTGGCCCAACGTGCAAGTCGATCTAGATCTGATTATAAAGCTTCTTCGTCGAGTGTCGCAGTTACTTTACTAGCAATTTTTGTGTCATCAGCAAATTCTGATATTTTACAAGTGAACCCATCGTCGATATCATTAACATAAATTAAGAAGAGCATGGGGCCTAACACTAATCCTTGAGGTACGCCGCTTCTGACATCGAGCGATTATTGTTTCCTTTTTTGTGCCCTTGAGCTGCTCCTTTGTTGTAACACACACACACACACACACACACACACACACACACACACACAAACACACAAAATATAATGAAAAAAAATCAAGTAAGTTAGTCAAACACGAACGTTTACTACGGAAGCCATGTTGCGAATTATTTATTATATTAATTTCTTCGAAGAATTTCACCATATTGTGGAAGGAAGTGAAGCACAGGAGGGAGGAAGTGGAGGAGGAGGAGGAGGAGGAGAAGAACAAAGGAGGAGGTGGAGGAGGTGGAGGAGGAGGAGGAGGAGAAGGAGGAGAAGGAGGAGGAGGAGGAGAAGGGGGAGAAGGAGGAGAAGGGGGAGAAGGAGGAACACAAAGATAGGAAGAAAGACATAAACAACAGCAGACCTGCTGGTCCCACGAGGCTGTTTGTGACAAGCTACACTAACTAATCAAAGGTGGAAGATGAAGGACAGCAAAGGCGAAGGCTCCTCCCACCCCATCCTCCAGCCAAAGCTGGCAGGAAAGGAAAGAACCATGCAGCATGGAAAACTGCATGGAAATTATGTAGGAAAGAGGATAGAACTACCATTACTGCTACCACTAACCGGGCGATAACAGCGGACAAGGACACCAGTATTCGAAAGAGTTTAGCGTTATTACGACAATGAGTAATATCTTAGTTGCGGTTGGATTCAAAATACTTGTCTAATTTATTCTTGAAGGCCGTAACTGTTGTACTATCAACGACAGTAGGTAGAGAAATCCAAACATTAACTCGATTGAAGAAGTGTTTAGCTTGCGACGAGAATCTTTACCATAAAGTGACTTCTTATATCTTATATATATATATATATATATATATTTGATATTTATATATATATATATATATATATATATCTCAACCTAGGAATCATCTTTGTTATTCTTCGTTGAACACGTTCCAACTTTTCTATGTCTTTTCTGTAATAGGAGACCAAAACTGTACACAGTACTCTAGATGGGGTCGAACCAACGAATTATACAGTTTTAATATTACTTTTCCGATTTATTATTAAAGACTTGTCTGATGAAGCCAACCAATTTGTTTGCAGTTTTAACTACCTCTGAACAATGCTGACTGGGTCATTAAATCGATTTATATAGTGATTCCAAGATCCTTTATTTACTTACTGCAGAAAGTTGTTGGCCATTCATTACGTACCAAACGCGACTGTTATTTTTTCCGATGTGCAAGACTAATCGAGGCTCAGAGAGCCAGTCCACAAGCCAATTGTTAATGTTACCAATAGTTTGCTGAGCAATCGTTGGTGGGGACCTTATCAAATGCCTTGAAAATCCATATATATGATATCTACTGATCTGGTTTCAAAATATAATGAAAAAATCAAGTGTTAGTCAAACAATGTTGCGAATTATTTATTATATTAATTTCTTCGAAGAATTTCACCATATTGTCGCGAATGATAGTCTCCATTAACTTACAAACAATAGATGTCAGAATTGAACTTTTCCAAAAGATTTACTGAATAAGATGGAGACCGGACAAAGTGAACTCTTCCAGAGATGCTCCCAAACGGTTCCATTGGTATTCAGCCCGCACGGGATCAGCCCACGGAATTCAGCCCACACGGAATTCAGGCGGGATTCAGCCCACAGCCCAGCCCACACGGAATTCATTCAGCCCAATTCAGCCCACAGCCCGATTCAACCCAATTCAGCCCGGGGTTCAGTCCACACACCCACGGGATTCAGGCCACATTCAGCCCACACCCTCTTCACGGGACTTAACTCACGGGCCCACACTGTTGAGTTGAATAGGGTTTAATTGAGCATGGAACCCTTAGAAATATGACCATTTTCACTGAACGGATTTTTAGAAAAGAAAAGTAAATAACTTAAAGCAATATTATTCTTTGACTATTCATTATTTTTACAGTAGTTAGTGCTCTATTCCGAACCCAGCTTATAAGAGAGGAGGTTGAGCACCATAGCAAGTGTATATATATATATATATATATATATATATATATATATATATATATATATATATATATATATATATATATATATATATATATATATATATAGAGAGAGAGAGAGATAGTTTTTTTAGTTTCTTCAGTTTGTAACTTGGTTTTTTTTTTCTTGGGGAGTCTTATTTTTCTGTTTTACTTTTTGTTTTTAAAATTAATTTTTTTATTTGTAAATTAATTTTGTAAATATTAGATGTTTTCAGAGGCTTCGATTTTTATTATTATTTTTATGAGAGCTTGTGCTTTAAACTAATCACTTATTTTTCCCTAGTGGGAATTTTTTTTTTATATGATTTTAATCATTTTTTATTTGTATTTGATTTTAGTTGCTAAATATATTTGACACTGATCGCAAGTAATGCAACTTTTCATTTACATCATTGTAGCAGTCCACCCTTGCAGCTCCTCTGATAGAACAATGTATTTGTTTCTTGGTGAGAGGTTGTTTGCCACAATTGTCTGCTAGTGTTTTCAAGTGAAGACTAATATCCTTTTTCAAACCATCCATTAACTTCCAGATAAGGATGCTGGGAAAGGAATAGACTGTTCAATCCATTGTGGTAGCCTCAACAGCATTTGTGGTTCGTGGAATGTTATTCCTTGAGCTGAAAAATGGTTCCAGACAACTGGGCGTACCTGTGGTCCCCTGTCTCTTCCCTGGCCTGTCCTCCCCCTGAATATAAGTCAGCTCAAAGTAGGCAATTAACTCTTCTACCCTATCCAGAGGAGGAAAGCTGTCAGCCAAGGTGTTGAAGATGACCAGTATATCTTCCTCAGGCACAAAAGAGAGAGCAACCAAGGATTTCACAGACATGTTGAATTCTACGTTACTGTAGTCCACTTTCAAGCCAAGTTCTGCGACCTTCGTTGTGACTGACTGCCCAAGATGAAAAAGACAACCCTTGATGTCTGCATTGGGGTGTACCTGCAAAGCATTCTGTGCAGCATTCTCGAAGTCCGTCAGAATTGTCTGGGGTTTGCATCTGGAATTATATTTGCAAGAGCTTCCAGCATTTGCACATAGGTGACCTGCATTTTGTTTGGTAGAAGAAAGTACACAAGGTGGGAACTTATTACCCACTTTGGCATGTATGGTGTACAGCTGGAAATAGATACTGGGAACAACTGCGAAGGTTCCATCACCAAGCCACACCTCAATTCTCTAAGACATGAAGTAAGTTCATGTCTCCAAAATCAGGATCCTGCCTGGGATCTTGAGAACCACTGTCATGCAGGACAATATCTGTGAACCCAGGTATGGCAAAATTCAAGGATTGAGGGTTTTCAACAGGGTTGGTTGCACGCCTTTGGCCCCTCACGTTGTCTCCAGGGTTGATCTTTGGGTAGCCTTTGGAGAACATCTTGTGATCAAGCCATCATGCCAAATTGACCTGGTGGAATTTTCTTCCCAGCTGTCGCAGCAGACCTGATGTGTGACTGCACTTGCCTGACTTCTCCAGTTAGAGGATCCCAGGTGTGAATGATTAGGTTTCTTGACCATCAAGAACTATCCCCAAGGTTTTTATACTGGCTGACACTTGAATTTCACATTTTCTCTGCATCTCCAGGTGAGTTCTCCGTTCTTCCCATTCGGTCTTTCCTCAGGACATACTCAAAGCCCCAACCCTCTTCACTTGGTTTCCTTTTCCGTCAAGTATGCCATTTTATCTAGCTTCGAGCTACGTTCAGAGCAGAGCAGCAAATGGCACTGATGACAATGCAAGAGCTGTGTTCAGAACAGGGACTTGGAGGCGCTGTACACGGTGAACGTGTCCTGTTCCAGTCTACTATATTGTACGCTACAGAGGGATCTCTCACTAAACTGGTAAAATAGAGAAGAAGATGTGTAGGCTGTCATTTTCGAGTCTGCATGTATATACGAGAGAGAGAGAGAGAGAGAGAGAGAGAGAGAGAGAGAGAGAGAGAGAGAGAGAGAGAGAGAGAGAGAGAGAGAGAGAGAGAGAGAGAGAGAGAGAGAGTTCACTACACACGCACGCACTCACCTAAGTTAGAGATTGTGTGTTTTTGACAGGAGTCTGCATATTAAGTCGTGAGAGAGAGAGAGAGAGAGAGAGAGAGAGAGAGAGAGAGAGAGAGAGAGAGAGTGTGCAGAGGTGTGTGTGTGTGTGTGTGTGTGTGTGTGTGTGTGTGTGTGTTACTAACATTCGCACGCACACACACGCCTAAGCTGAGAAGAAATGTGTGGCTGTTCGAGTCTCTATGAGAGAGAGAGAGTTCACATTCACGCACGCACTCTCCTAAGCTAGAGAAGATTATATGTGTTTTTCGCTCGAGTCTGCATATAAACGTGTTGGGTATAACAAACACAGAGTGGCTGGATGTGAGTGTAATAGCCGCAGGCGTACAGTGACCTGGCGGGCGTCTGGTCTGACTGACTCCCCCACTGGCTGTGTCCTTGAGCCTGGCTCGCAGTTGCCAGCTCTCACAAGAAACTAAAACTCCTACAACGTGTGTGTGAGAGAGAGAGAGAGAGAGAGAGAGAGAGAGAGAGAGAGAGAGAGAGAGAGAGAGAGTGTGTGTGTGTTCACATTCACACGCACACTCTCCCCTAAGCTAGAGAAGATTATGTGTGTGTTTTCGTTCGAGTGCATATATACGTGTTGAGAGAGAGGTGTTCATCTTCGCACCTTCCGAGGGCTGAACCTGTGGGTGAATCCTGTGGCTGCATTGCGTGGCTGAATCTCCGTGCTGAACTCACGGCTGAATTCAACGTGGCTGAATTGTGGGCTGAATTCCGTGGCTGAATTCGTGGGCTGAATTCCGTTGAACTTCTGTGGCTGAATCCTGTGGGCTGAGTCCCGCGTGGCTGAATTCCTTGGCTGAATCTGTGGACTGAAGCGTGGCTGAATTCGTGGGCTGAATACTGAGGGCTGAAGCCTGGCTGTGTAGAATTCCACGTCCACCTCCTAAACGACGCAGTACGTGACACCTGATCAAAAAACGAGTCACGGCCACGTCCTCCACCCCGCCCGTGTAAATAGACGCCATGCATCACCTAACAAACCCCGTAACCGTGATCCTGTTCCACCTCTATTACCAAGCCTCTAGATAACCAAAATCCTTAGTTTCAATGCGCGTAGCCTAAAGGGAAACAAATTTGATGAACAAGGATATCTTTGCTTTAACAGAAAATTTTGACATAATTATATAACCAAACATTATCGACTTCCACAAATATTGATTTAAGTTCCGAATACAACATAGATGGCTACAGACTCTTCAACAAGATCATGTAAACCATGGGGCGGTGGCGTCGCCCTTTATCATCAAAATATTTTACCTTACTGACAAAACACGGAAACAGTAACGTTGAACATTTGTGCGTGCGAGTAAACGTTGCAAAAGTCGAATTTAAATATATCTGTCACCTACAGGCCTCCCGGGCAATCACTCGATGACAGACTGAAATGTACAGCGTTTTAAAGGCTGAGTCCTTAAGCACAGCGACTCACTGATATTGAGGAGACTTCTTCCTCCCCCATATCGAATGGGCGACACTGTCAGGTACGAAGAAGGCGAGTCCACATAGAATGATCGAATTTCTAGAAGAAAATACTCTAAGCCGTGGTTTCTGAAGCAAGCTCGACAAAATATATATAAACATGAACCTTGTTATAACGACCAAGATAACCTAATTCAGTAGTGTCACGGTAGGGGAGAACACCTCGGTTCTTGCGATCATAGAATTAGTGCACGTCGACGATTAGAGCTCAATCATCAGTGACTGAAAATAAAGTAAAAAGTGCCCAATTTCAAAGAGAGCTAACTTCGTAGAAATCCGACAAAAACTAACAGAAATACCAACTATCAGATGACGGCAATGTAGAGGAGAGCCTGGCTAAGCTTTAAAAATCACTTATACCTCACTCAGCAGAACATTCGTCCCCTTATTGCGAGAAGCAGAAATAACACTAATAAAGCCCACCTTGGTTTTTAATAGCGAAATAGTAAACAATCAGTCAAAGGAGAAGAATTGTCTTACAGGTTAAAGAAAGAACAAAGCTACGCCCGAAAACATTAGACTTTATAATGATGCCAGGCGATTGTTAGTAAAAAAAGACTAGTATGTCATCGGCAAAGCGTAGATATGAAAGAAAATATTGCAGCCAACTGTAAAAATAATCAAAATCGCTTCTTCAATTACGCCAAACAACAGAAAAGGCGATGCCAAAAGAGTGGTATTGGACGCTTCAACAAGCAGCGACGAATTGCACTTGTGACTGACAGCCAACTTACATTGCAAACCCTCTTAAACAATTACTTTTTCCTCGGTGTTTAATACTAACAGTCTTCCTCTCGCTACCACCAACACCAGTACTAATGAAATCTCAGTACATGCGTTAGCCTAATTTTGAAATAACAACCGATGGAAGTCCTTAAAGCTCTCCATTCACTTAAAACAAATAAAAGTCCTGGACCTGACAAAAGTATATCCCGACTCTGCTGGAAAAAAAAACAAAAGAGCGAAATAGTCTCCTCCTCACAACCGTATTCAATATGTCCTTTACGACGAGGCATCAATCCTTCAGATTGGAAAAGGCTAACGTGACACCGATTTTCAAGAAAGGAGACAAAACAGTACCAGTTAATGATACAGGCCCGATTAGTCTAACTTCGGTTGTAGGTAAGCTACTTGAGGAGCATAATTAGAGACAAAATTGTGAGTTACCTTGAAAAGCCACTCATTGATTGGGGACTCACAACATGGCTTCCTAAAACAAAAGATCCTGCCTATGAACATCTACAACCTTTTATAACGACCTCTTCTAAGGTTGTATGACGTAACCAAATCTACTGGACGTAGTCTATCTTGATTTCAGAAAGCGTTTGATAAGTCCCACATCATAAATTACTTTTTACAAATTAAAGCAAATAGATTGACGAGCAGTCAAAAGTAAACCAATGGATCGCGAATTGGTTGAGCAACAGACAACAAAAGGTGGTGATCGATGGATTTAACTCAAGTGGGCGCCTGTCACTAGTGGCGTCCCTCAGGGCTCAGTTCTTGCCCAGTGCTCTTCATTATTTACATCAACGACGTGGATGTTTGGACTCAATAATCGCATTAGTAAATTTGCAGACGACACAAAGATTGGTAACTCGGTTCTCACTGACAAAGACAGGCAAAGCCTCCAAAAGGATTTGCACTAAATTTCAGCTTGGTCGGATAGATGGGAGATGCCGTTAACGTAGACAAGTGCCAGGTCCTTCAAGCTGGAACAAGAAATAAGAAGTTCGATTACGAGATGGGCGGCGTTAAACTCACAAGCGTTCAATGCGTTAAGGACCTGGGGTCAAATCGCGTCAAACCTCAAATTCTCCATCTCTGTATTGATGCAGCAAATAAAGCGAACAGAATGTTGGGCTTCATTAAAAGAAACTTTTTATTCAAGAATAAAGATGTAATACCTCCGCTCTACAACAGTTTAGTCAGACCCCCACTTGGAATATGCGGTACAGTTTTGGTCTCCCCACCATGCAAAAGGACATTGCTAGAATTAGAAGGTGTTCAGCGTCAGGCAACAAAATGATCCCTTCCTTGCGCAACAAATCTTACGAAGAAAGGCTTTCCTTAACATGTTCTCTCTTGAGAAACGGCGCGTCCGAGGAAAACTGATCGAATGTTTTAAAAGACTTAATGGTTTCACGAATGTAGACAGATCAACATTGTTTATGATCGATAACACTTTGCGAACGAGGAACAATGGCATAAAACTCAAATGTAGACAAATAAATTCAGATTGCACCAAATTTTTCTTCACCAACGTTGTAGTGCGAGAATGGAATAAGCTGCCATCTTCAGTGGTCCAGTGTAACACGATTGACTCCTTTAAAAACAAGCTCGACCGACACTTCCTTGAACTTATTATTAACTAGAGTAGAAATGCAACGTTTTGGAGCCATCTGATTAATGTAGAATCACTTAGGTCTAAGGACAGACCACCAAGTCTGGACCATGGGAATCTCAATGGTCTGATTTTCTTTGTAAATCTTTGTAGATCTCTCTCTCTCTCTCTCTCTCTCTCTCTCTCTCTCTCTCTCTCTCTCTCTCTCTCTCTCTCTCTCTCTCTCTCTCTCTCTCTCTCTGTGTTGGCATCAGCTTTCGACTTGTCATCAGGTTCTCAAAATCCGCAAATATTTGAGAATATAAGTCTACGGATATAACAGGTAGCCTTTCAATTGTTTTTGGCAAATATAACAAAAATATAGTCATTAAGCTTATATAGAGAGAATTTGGAATGTACGGTGCAGCATTACCCTTTTGACCATTATCTTTATACTTTCAATTATTTCTTATGAGTTTGATGAAGTGAATAATACTAAAAACGATATCGCTTTGGAGGTTGACGATGCTGAACTTCACAAAACACCGTATCGAAAAAGAAAATTAGTCCATCTTAAAATACAATCCAAATTAAAATCACGAACTCGTTTTTTGGTACTTCCGAATGGAGTATTCATCTTTTTCCATAACTTGTGAACGTGTTCGTGGTTTGTGTTGTTACAACGGTGGTGGCTTTTATTTTCTTTTTTCACCGCGACGATCATGCTCATCATCAGTGGACGTTGTTGTTGACGACCACTCACTTATCAATATTGCCACTAAAGAGTCGTATGATTCAGGACATTTCTCAAGTAGCTTCAAGTTGGGTTGTGTGACTTGAAGATGTCAACCAAGAGCAACTGTATTTCGTTAGAGTTTATCAAAACAGTTGTTATTGTAATGGAGGAAGATCTCATGCGGGGTGATGGTGATGGTGATGGCGTTGATGATGACGGTGGTGATGAGTGTCTAGGATTGTGGTGGTGGTGGTGGTGGAGCACGCTTACTAAAGAATATCACAAGTTCTGGATTTTCTTCTTGAGGTAGTGGTGGTGGTGATGGTGTGGTGGTGGTGGTGGTGGTGGAGCACGCTTACTAAAGAATATCACAAGTTCTGGATTTTCTTCTTGTGGTGGTGGTGGTGGTGATGGTGTGGTGGTGGTGGTGGTGGTGGAGCACGCTAACTAAAGAATATCACAAGTTCTGGATTTTCTTCTTGAGGTAGTGGTGGTGGTGATGGTGTGGTGGTGGTGGTGGTGGTGGAGCACGCTAACTAAAGAATATCACAAGTTCTGGATTTTCTTCTTGAGGTAGTGGTGGTGGTGATGGTGTGGTGGTGGTGGTGGAGCACGCTTACTAAAGAATATCACAAGTTCTGGATTTTCTTCTTGAGGTAGTGGTGGTGGTGATGGTGTGGTGGTGGTGGTGGTGGTGGTGGAGCACGCTAACTAAAGAATATCACAAGTTCTGGATTTTCTTCTTGAGGTAGTGGTGGTGGTGATGGTGTGGTGGTGGTGGTGGTGGTGGAGCACGCTAACTAAAGAATATCACAAGTTCTGGATTTTCTTCTTGAGGTAGTGGTGGTGGTGATGGTGTGTCATCTTCGAATGATTAAGTAACTGGCGGTGGTGCTGAAGGTTGCGAACAATGTTCCTCATCTTTTGTTTGTACACCGACAAATTCGCCCACAAATCTCTTCCTATTCCACACAACTTTCAGATAACACGCCAGGAAAGTCATCACATTCACTAACATCTCCACGACAGTTGCCATTGACACGCTCACCACACAAGTTTAGAATACATTCCAAATGTAAGTTGGTGGTAGTGGATGTAGTGGTGGTTGATGATAATATGGCGGTGCATTATGACGACTTAATTTGTGTTGTGTTGGTTTTAAGTTCCCTGTCGATGCCACCGTCATCTCTGTCGCCAACACTGAGGTCCATAATTGTTCTGTGACGATGCTAAATATCTTATTGTGGTGGTGGTGGTGGTGATAATGTGGTTGGTGCATGCGTGCTTAGTAAGCCAACCAGCCGCTACCCGTTACGATTTGAGGTGAGACGGGACAGAACGGTATGGATCGGACGAGTCGACACAACCCACCCAGCATCTGGCGACGTTGAAACTCTTTGTGTGTGAATACTATACTTGGGGTGGTGGTGGTGGTGGTGGTATTAGCCGTGCTGGTGGTCATGGTATTGTTGGGAGACATTATAGTGCACACACAAACACACGCACGCACGCGCAAGTAGTTTAACGAGATTTGAGAAGAGATTATGATAATTCTAGTGTTGCGGCTGTGCTGTGGCGGATCTTAAACTCTAAGCCTAGAGGGCGAACTTCTAATCCACTACCTATAATGTCAATAGGTTCAACAATTATTACTACTGACAGCAAACTCTGGAACAATCTTCCTTCATCTGTATTTCCTCCTGGCTACGACTTGAACTCTTTCAAGAGGAGGGTATCAGGACACCTCTCCTCCCGTATTTGATCTTACTTTCGGCCACGTCTTTTGTTTCTTTTTTAGGAGCAGCGAGTAGCGGGCTTTTTTTTTTCTTATTGTTTTCTTTTTTTGTGTGCCCTTGAGCTGCCTCCTTTGTTGTAAAAAAAAAACAAAAAAACTGCCATCACCACCTAGCCTCCAGGCTGGGCAGGTTAATACATATAAGACAATTCCTCAGGACATTCAACTTCGCCGCCTCTCGTGTTTCACGCATTTCCTCAACAGCCGTTCCACGTAACGGAATGGAAACTCCGCCATTGGAAATCTTATAAAAATGCTATTCCCCGTCAGCGTACCCGGTGCAAGGTTTACGGAAAATCCTCTGACCTGAAAGGCCTTGAAGCTTTTTAGTTAAAGTTCGTGATTTTCAACTGAAAAAAAAAAGGGATTATTCAACGCTTGCCTTTTTCTAATATATCACCTACGAGATAATTCCTTCGTAGATCACGAAGAAGACTCTGTCTTTTTATATCTCTCTCTCTCTCTCTCTCTCTCTCTCTCTCTCTCTCTCTCTCTCTCTCTCTCTCTCTCTCTCTCTCTCTCTCTCTATAGATCTCTTTCCCTTCGCCTTTGTAACTGTTATTTATATCTTTTTCATTATGCGATTTCGTATTCGAATGATTATCTCTCCCTCTCCCTCTCTTTCTCCTCTCTTCTCTTTCTCCCCCTCACAAACACACTGACCCTCCCCCCCAAAAACACACACACACACACACTCGCGCCCTACACGTCAGCCTTTCTGTAGCTTACCCACACACTGATACAATTATAATATGGACTTCAAAATCATGATAACAATATTGTGTACTCACGTTGGCATCGTCCCACACAGCACAACTTACCTGAAAACAAACAAGAGAGAGATATAAGAGCAACACTCCATACGAAGAGGATCGAGTCAAATGAAAGCCAAAAATAAGTGAATAACTAATGAACTGGAGAAAAAAAGGGAAAAGGAAGAAAATAAAGGGAAAGGAAGACCATGTGAAGAAAACGTGGAAGATTTAATGGAGGACTAAAAGCAAATTATTAAATGAAGGAAAAAAAGACTTTGGAGGAAAGAAAGATAGAAAAAAAGAAAGGAAAAGGGGAAGGAGGAACACGTAGAGGAAATATGGAAGATTTAGCGAAGGAGTGAATGAAGAAAAAGAAACCAATTGAAATAAGGTATAGAAACAAACAATGAACGGACAAAAGAACTGGAAAGGAAAGTGGAAATAAATAAAGAAATATTGGAAGTAAGATCACATGGAGGAAGAAAAGTGGAAGGCTAAGAGGAAAAGAGAATGTAGGAGGAGGAATGAATTGAAATGAGAGATGGAAGTAAAAAAATAATGAAGGAAAGAAATGGAGGGAGAAGTGGAGAGGAAGAGAAGGTAAATGAAAGATAGATCATGTGGAGAAACGTTTGAAGAAGGTGTGTAAAAGGAAAAAGTAAAAATAAAATTGAAATGAGGACCAGAAGTAAAAATATATGAAGGAGGACAAAGAAAATAGTGGAAACAATGGGGAGGAAGAAAGAGGAAATGGTAGGCAATGCACGGGGAATGAGGAAGGTATAGAGAGGCAGGAAGGAGGAAGGAAGGGAAGGAGGGAGGGAAAACGGAAATAATAAAGACCATATGATAGTAGAATAGTGAATGCTTACAAGGAGGGTTAAGAGTAGAGAAGGGAGGAAGGGAGGAAGGGAAGGTGTAAGTAACGAAAAGCCAGATAATAGCACAATCGTGAGTGTGTATCAGAAGGTTTAGAAAAGAGAGAGGGGGAGGCAGGAAGGAAGAGGAAGGAGGAAAATAGCAAAGGGTCACATGAGAATACAACGGTTAGTGTTGATCGGAGGTTTGGAAAAGAGAGGTGGGAGGAAGAGAGGAAGGAGGAAGGAGAAGCGAAGAGAGAAATATCACACAATCATAATAGTTCAAGTGAGTGTTTATTAAACGGTTTAGAAATAGAGAGTGGGAGGAAGGAAGGGAGGAGGAGGAAGCAGGGAAGAGAAATAACATAAATCACATATTTAAAAAAAGTGTGATTATCAGAATGCTTGGAAATAGAAAAGGGGAGGGAGGAAGACAGGAAGGGAGGAAAAGAGCAGAAATAGCAAAGTGTTATAATGATAATAATAAAGTAAGTGTTTATCAGGTCTATAAAGAGGGAGGGAGAAACGAACGGAGCGAGGGGAGGAAGAGGAACGACGAAAACAACAGAGGATAACATGATCAGACCGAAAAGAGTTTATCAGAATGTTTACAATAAGAGAGAGAGAGAAAACTAAGGGCGGGAAGAAGTATAAACAAATAAACGATACAGAAGAGTGTATCAGAGAGCTGAGACAAAGAGAGCGAGGGAGAGAGAGATAGAGACAAAAGAAAAGGAAAGAGGGAGGAAATATGTAACAAAGGCTAACATGATAACACATAAGAGTGTATATAGAGTGCAGCTAACGTCCACCTGACATCAGACATACATTTGTACAGGCAGAGACAGATCGTATATAGCAGAGCCCAGCGCACGCACTCACCCGCGGCTCTAGCCCCGTGCTGAGCGTGACAGCGCCAGCAAACAGATCAAAATATCCATCATGATAAAATGCAATAACGTCTGTTTATGTCAATATTGGGGCAGCAGCAACGACAATAACTAGAACTAGAACTATACTATACTATTTTTACTACTAATATCATACAATTCTCTCTCTCTCTCTCTCTCTCTCTCTCTCTCTCTCTCTCTCTCTCTCTCTCTCTCTCTCTCTCTCTCTCTCTCTCTCTCTCTCTCTCTCTCTTACCAACACTAAAATTACATTAAGAAACACAACACCAACAATATAAATAACAAATAACAATGAGCTGATAAAAGTAACGCAAACCACACAAAACAAACGCAATACAGTACAAGCAAACGACACAATACAATACAAACAATAAAATCGACAGGGACAACAGCGACAACTTAAACCACAAAAGCAATAATAATAATAATAATGATAATAATAACAATGGGTTCCCATGAGTGTTTTTAAGCTTCATGGTACAGGAGGAAGGCCGTTTGTGATGACCCTCATCACACTACCTTTGCAAATGTCAAAAACTACTACGAGAACTTTGTCAAATATGTTTGCTTACGCGCTGAAATGTTTTAACAATATGGACCAAGCCTAGTCTGAACAAGTAATATGAAAGTGGCTCTCGGGTCGAAAACTCTCGCACTGCTTATTGAAAACTTCTGAGAATACACTGACACAAAGAATCCGTATGTCTGAGATTTGTCAACGGGTGAAAATCGGAATATCTAAAATCGAGGCGTATTGACAAGTTTTCTTATGGCAAAAGTTGTGCAATATGGAAAACCTCCTTGAAGATAGCATAGTCTTCTTTAGCATAAGAAAACTAAAGACTTGAAACTTCAATCTTCTGAATGAGTGTAAGGAGAGATTGCCATTATGTTCATGTGCATGCGGTCAAAACTAGAATTTTTTGACATGGTAGTAATGGTGGTGGTGGTTGTAGTAGTAGTCAAAGTAATGGTAGTAGACGCGGTGGCCGAGTGGTTAGCGTGCGGGCATGGTGAGCTCGGGGACCCAGGTTCGAGACCCAGCGCTACACCCTGACGCCTTTCAATCATCGCCGAGGGGCGGATGAGTACCCATATGCTGTCCAGATGTTTAGTCATCCCAAACTTCAGCGACTTCGGTCATGAGGAGCACAAGGGTGGGGGGTTGGGGGGGGAGGCATGAGCCTGGCAGGAGTCATCTATCGAGGCAGTCAATATGAAGAAAATTCGCCTGCGCCACTAACGGGTTGGGGTCGTCCACGAGACCCAAGAAATGGCGTTACAGGCAGCACCAAAGTGGTAGTGGTAGGAATGGCAGCAGCAGTAATAGTAATAATGGTTGGAGCAGCAGCCGGAGAGATGAGTGGGAAAGTGAGGAATAGGATGGAGAAGAATATAATAAGAATTACAGTACCAGCAATACTGATAAGAACGATAGGCAGAGGGAGGAAATTCAAATGTTGAAAGTCATGGTAAATCAAGACATCCTACGGCTAACAGGAGTCAGTAAACATGGAGCAAGAGGAAACGTAGAAGAAAGAAAAATAAAGAGCAAGGGAAAAGAGTGAAGGATAGTTGACAACAGACAAAGACACTCCCTTGAGAGAACTGATACATGACCAGACATAGGCACAACACGGCTTCGGAATATGAAGGGAAGCAGCCACAGCGCTCACTGGGACACACGAAGCAACAGCGCACTACACAACCAAGAAAAACAATGAAAAAATGAATTAATATACTAAATAAGTTGCTTTACCGTAAGATAGTCCCAATAACAGTAATAAAGGATATCGTAATAGAAGGAACACATAATGAATACTCCGACACAGGGAAAGTATATACTGGGTCTGACTTTGGGAAGAGATGGAGCTGGGAAACACATGAATGAGTCAGTAGGAAAGGAAGAAGAGAGAACTGATGGAATGATGTAGGCTCAAAAGCCTTCCTGACGCCTCACTCCTGCCTGCCGTCCCGGCGTCCCTTCTTAGTGAAACGACGCCGCCTTCTTCTTGTTTTGCCGGTACCGCTTCCTCTTCCTGGCCTTCTTCTCCTTGGGCGAGATGTTGTCTATTGCGATCGTCTTATATGTGAAGGGAAATAGGAGGTGCCACATGTAGGCCGTCGAGCCTACTTCAGTCTCCTTGTTTCTTTTCTGTTTATTTTTGTGAAACGATTTTGCTTTAGATTTTGGCGTTGAAAAGGAGCCTGCAGAGGAGGAGGAGGAGGAGTAGTGGTAGGAGGAGGAGGAGTAGTGGTAGGAGGAGGACGCGTACGAGGAGGAGGAAGCCGAAGAAGAAGAAGAGGCCGAGTAGGAAGGCTTCCTCCCCGGAGCCTTGGCCTGACTGGCCGTGCTCCTTATCCGTGCGTCGTATCGGGCCCGTGAGTCGGGGTCGGAGAGCGTCTCCATCACCTGCTGCAGCTGCTGGAATTTTGTCTTGGCGTTCCGGTCATTCGGGTTCTTGTCAGGGTGAATTTTGAGGGCGAGGCGGTGGTAGGCTTTCTTGATCTCCTGCAGGGTGGCCTCGGGCTTCACGCCCAGGAGCTCGTAGTGGGTTTTGTTTGCCATTGGTCCAGGTAGTGGATACACGCGTATAGGCGTTCCATTCAGCACGTCACCTCGGTGTCGGACACGCCGTTTTGGGTAGCTCGGAGTTGACATTGCATGGTCCCGAGTCTAGAGCTGGATGGCATACCTTTAAGGGCGCAAATCACTGCGATGCTAAGGTCTCTGTAGTCACTTTACACCAAACTAACCAAGAAGACCCCCCCACTGTTACCTTAGGGGAAGAAGGAGGGGGGGGCCTCTAGGCTAAGCCTGCGCAAGATAACTATAGGGAGAAAAAAAGCTCCGAGGTGTGCGAAGCCGTCGTCATGACCACTATGTACAGGAGGGAGCATAGGGATACATGCAGACCACAGGAAGCCAGTCGGCGTACACACGGCGCCTCCTGGGAATGGTTGATTCACCGAGCTCCCTTCCCGGCCATAAATGTGTCTAACCTCTACTGAAAATTTTCAGTGGTGTCTGCCCATTGTGTTCCATTCACCTACCACCACCTGGTCGTGAAGTAGTTCTTTGCCATTTCCTTCCTCAACCTAAATTCATCTAATCTGTATCAGTTGTTGTTTGTTCTTTTCTCTGTGTATTTTTTTTTATATAAGTGTTTCATCAGGAACTCCCTTGCCAATCCCTTTAACCTATTCAGAAACCCCATTTGCATCTCCTCGAAGTCTACGCCTTTGAAAAGAATGTAAGTTAAGGTTTTCAATTGTTCTCTGCTGTAAAATATAAATCCTTGGAGCAGTTTAATCATTCATTCATTCGAGTACTGATTCGAGGGAGTCTATATGCATTCTGTAATGGATGCACAAAGGGAAAAAAAGGATGACTCAGGTGGGACCTAATCAACAAAAGGTAAAGTTGACAGCACACCCTACAGTGCGCGTGGCGGCGGTGCTCATCTCCGTCCCGTTGGTCCTCTGAACCTGTGGTGGATAAGAATCCATTACCCCGACACGGGCCAGTGTAACATCCGGGTTTCCACATCCTGCCTTCCCCAGCTTTCCCCAGATATTCGTTCATCGACCATCCCGAAGAGGAGGATGAACAGCTGGGTGGGCTGCACTCCGACTGCCAAGGCCGGGACTCGAGCCCTGGCCCGCAGATTTGTAGTCAGGGATGCTAACCACTGCGCCGAGGGAACGCATAACCTACTCAGTGCCAGATACAGTTATTTGATTCAGGTGTTCTTGGTGTGTCGGTTCTTGCGCTTTTTACTATAAATGTCAAGACTGTTTGCGCAGATCCTGGCAGTAATACAATGGCTGCTTTTTCTTTCTGTCCCCTTTCTCTCGTCCGTCCACACCCATAAACACACCCACTTCGATTTCTTTAATTGTCCGTGTACTCCCCTCCCACCCACCACCACTGCTGCCACCATGAGGAGAAGGAAGAGGAGGAGGAGGAAGAGGAAACATGGAAACATGAACTAGCAGGCAGCAGAAAGCCTGTTGGCCTGCTTTCAGTGATTTAATCAATCCGTTTGCCATAGGAGTGGCATGCAGGGAAGGATTAAAGTACTTGTGTATCTACTCTTGGATACGTTCAGTTCACTCCCGATGCAGGAAAGTGGCGATCAATGCGAATCTTGAAGGAGTTGATGCTCTCTGCGCTAACCACTTCTGCAGGAAGGCTGTTCCAGTGGCGAACAACTCTATTCGAGAATTAACTCCTGCCGATGTCGGCATTGCATCGCTTTGCGTGAATTGTTTTCCGTTGTTTCTTGTTCTCAGGTTAGTTTGTAGCGTGAAGAGTTTGGAGTGATCAACGTTGCTGAGCTTTTCCAGGTACTTGAAGACTTGTATCATGTCTCCCGCAGTCGTCTCTTTTTCAACGTGAAGAGGTTGAGTCGCTCGAGTCGCTCTTCATAGGGATTCGTCCTCAGTGATGGTATCATTTTCGTGGCGCGGCGCTGTACTCTCTCAAGTAATTCAATGTCTTTCCTGTAATTTAGAGACCAGAATTGCACGGCGTATTCCAGGTGGGGCCTTACCAGCGAATTATACAAGGATAACATAACTCCCGGCGTCTTGTATTCGAAGTTCCTCGCTATGAACCCAAGCATTTGTATTGGCTTTCTTACAGGCGGACTTGCAGTGTTTTGTTTGTTTCAAGTCACTGCTGATGGTGACCCCGAGGTCTCTTTCCTCTTGCACTACATGTAGTGGTTCGCCACCCATGTGGTATGTGTGGTTGCTGTTTCTGGATCCGATATGCATTACTTTACATTTGGTAGTGTTGAAGAACATCTGCCATTTTTCTGACCACCAGTGATCAGGTCCAGGTCTCTCTGAATAATTTCGCAGTCTGCCGTCGTGAGGGCCTTCCCACCCACCTTTGTGTCGTCGGCAAATTTTGAAAGATTGGATTTCAATCCTAGTTCTAGGTCGTTGATATATATGATGAAGATTATGGGTCCCAGCACTGACCCTTGTGGTACTCCACTTGTGACCGGGAGCCACTCGGAGGCCTGTCCGTTGAGTACAACTCTGTTTTCTTCCAGTGAGCCAGTCTTTGATCCACGCTGTCAGGTTGTCGCCTAACCCCGCCGACTTGAGTTTCCTGAGGAGTCTTTCGTGTTGGACTTTGTCAAAGGCGTTTTGAAAGTCTAGATATATAACATCACTGGGGATATGATTATCCCAGTTTTCATAGATACCTTGGAAGAAGTCCAATAAATTGGTTAAGCATGAGCGCTTATTCCTGAAACCCTGCTGAGCATCGGAAATGATGTTGCTGTCTTCAAGGAACCTAAGGAGTTTGTCTCTGATGATCTTTTCGAGGATTTTTCCCGCCACTGAGGTTAAGCTGATTGGTCTGAAGTTTAGGGCCATGCTTTTGTCTCCCTTTTTGTAGATCGGTGTTACGTTCGCTTGTTTCCAGTCTTTCGGGACTTTGTTTTGTTGTTGTGACAGATTGTAGATGGCGGTGAGTGGGTGGAGGATTTGCTGCTTGAGTTCCTTAAGTAGCCTGGGTGACAAGTCGTCGAGTCCGGTGGACTTATTTGTCTCGAGTTTGTCTGGGTACTTTTTCACATCCCGTTCGTCGATTGTGCCAATTTCTAGGGGAGTGATTCCCATCGGTGGGGTAGGGCTCTTGGATACGAACTGGGTGTTCTCGACCGTTTTTGTTTAGAATTTCGACCGTTTGTCTGCCGTCCTGTGTAAGTACGTCATTTTGTAGGAGTAGGTAGGAAGACATCTACCGAACGGGCGTGAGCTATTCCCGGTGAGGATATATGGGAAGCGATGAGGGTGCTGAAGCCCTTCAAAGACCCTTCCCATGTCCTCACTAACCGTTTCCCTTTTGTCTCATCAGAGAGTAGTTCAGCATGCTCTCTAAAGACAGTTCCTCTCTCTTTTTACACCAAACTACATTCACACAACACACACACCTTTTCCCAAAATTCAAAATTCAAAATGACGAGAAATTACCGAGCCTCAGGTCCCCACCTGTGGGGGGGACCATAAATTCCCCCAGGGAGGACTCCTCTTCTGGCTGCCGACTTGAGAGGTGTCCTGATAACTCCTCGAACCTCCTCCTTATCAATTTCTGCAACATTCGCGGTCTTCGTTCTAAATTTCATTCTGTGGAACACCTTCTCTCCTCCTCTAAACCTCACCTTCTCTTCCTCATCGAAACACAGGTTTCTGAGGCTACTGACAACAACCTCTACTCTGTTCCTCCTACTATCTCTATCCTAAATTTCAAACCAAAGCTGGATGTTGCGCCTACGTGCGCAACGACATCACTTGCTCTCGTGCCCACGACCTTGACTCTTCTGAATTTTCTACCATCTGGCTAAGACTTCATTGTCATTCTATTACTAAATACATCTGTGCTGTCTATCTCTCACCTAACTCTACTAACTATGTAAAATTCTTTGACTATTTGAACTCAAAAGTGAAGCATATCTTGACTCACTCTCCCTTCGCTGAATCTCAATCTTAGGAGATTTCAATGTTCACCTCCAGCTTTGGCTTTCATCCTCTTTCACTGACCAGCCTGGTGAACAAGCCTACAACTTTGCTCTCCTCAACGACCTAGAGCAGTTCATTCAGCACCCTACTCGTATTCCCGACCGTCTTGGAGACACGCTCAACATTCTAGACCTCTTCCTTACCTCTAATCCTTCTGCTTACTCTGTCAAACTGTTCTCTCCGTTGGGCTCCTCCGATCATAACCTTATTTCTGTATCCTGTCCTATCGCTCCTGTACATCCCCTGGAACCACCGAAGAGGCGCTGGATGCTTCTGGCATTTTGCTTCAGCTCGGTGGGACGACTTGAGGATGTACTTTTCCGATTTCCCGTGGAATGATTACTGCTTCCAGGAGAGAGACCCTCTGTGTGTGCCCAGCTCATCACAGAGGTGATTGTCTCTGGAATGGAGGCATACATTCCACGTTCTTTCTCTACTCCTCATGCTAAAAAGCCTTGGTGTAATCATGCTTGTTCTCTTGCTATTACAGATAGAGAGACAGCTCACAAAAGGTTCCAGAGCCTTCGAACACCCGCTAACTTTGCCCTTTACATTTCAGCCCGGAATCGTGCGAAATCTATTCTCCGACTTACCAAAACTTCTTTTATCAATAGAAAATGTCAATAACTTGCTTTTTCTAATTCTTCCCGTGACTTCTGGCATCTACCCAAAAATATCTCCTCCAATTTCACTTCTTCCTCTTTCCCTCCTCTCCTTAACCCTGACGGCAGCAGTGCCATCTCATCTGTCTCTAAGGCTGAACTCTTCGCTCAAACTTTCTGTAAGAACTCTACCCTGGACGATTCTGGGCATATTCCTCATGCTCATCCCTCCTCTGACTCCTTTATGCCTGTTCTTAAAATTCTTCCAAATGACGTTTTCTATGGCCTCTCTGGCCTCAACTCTCAGAAGGCTTATGGACCTGATGGAGTGCCTCCTATTGTCCTTAAAAACTGTGCTTCCGTGCTGACACCCTGCCTTGTCAAACTCTTTCGTTTCTGCCTATCAACATCTACCTTTCCTTCCTGCTGGAAGTATGCCTTTGTACAGCCTGTGCCTTTGAAGGGTGACCGTTGCAATCCCTCAAACTACCGCCCTATAGCTTTACTTTCCTGTCTATCTAAAGCTTTTGAATCAATCCTTAACCGGAAGATTCAAAGGCACCTTTCCACTTCTAACCTTCTATCTGATCGCCAGTATAGGTTCCGCAAGGGCGTTCTACTGGTGATCTCCTAACCTTCTTAACTGACTCTTGGTCATCCTCTCTTAGCCGTTTCGGTGAAACCTTTGCTATTGCGCTGGACATATCAAAAGCTTTTGATAGGGTCTGGCACAAATCTTTGCTTTCCAAACTACCCTCCTACGCTTTCTATCCTTCTCTCTGTACCTTTATTTCCAGTTTCCTTTCTGACCGTTCTATTTCTGCTGTGGTGGACGGTCACTGTTCTTCCCCTAAACATATTAACAGTGGTGTCCCACAGGGTTCTCTCCTATCTCCCACTCTCTTTCTGTTGTTCATTGATGATCTTCTTTCCAAAACGAACTGTCCTATCCATTCTTACGCCGATGACTCCACTCTGCATTACTCAACTTCTATTAATAGAAGAGCCACTCCACAGGAACTTATCGATTCAAGGCTGGAGGCAACAGAACGCTTAGCCTCAGACCTTACTATTATTTCCGATTGGGGCAAGAGGAACCTGGTGTCCTTCAACGCCTCAAAAACACAGTTTCTCCACCGATCCACTCGACACAATCTTCCAAACAACTATCCCCTATTCTTTGACAACACCCAGCTATCACCTTCCTCAACACTAAACATCCTCGGTCTATCCTTAACTCAAAATCTCAACTGGAAACTTCATATCTCATCTCTTACTAAATCAGCTTCCTCGAGGCTGGGCGTTCTGTACCGTCTCCGCCAGTTCTTCTCCCCTGCACAGTTGCTGTCCATATACAGGGGCCTTGTCCGCCCTCGTATGGAGTATGCATCTCATGTGTGGGGGCTCCCACACAGCTCTTCTGGACAGAGTGGAGGCAAAGGCTCTTCGTCTCATCAGCTCTCCTCCTCATACTGATAGTCTTCACCTCTTAAATTCCGCCGCAATGTTGCCTCTCTTTCTATCTTCTATCGATATTTCCACGCTGACTGCTCTTCTGAACTTGCTAACTGCATGCCTCCCCCCTCCCGGCCTGCTGCACTCGGCTTTCTACTCATGCTCATCCCTATACTGTCCAAACCCCTTATGTAAGAGTTAACCAGCATCTTCACTCTTTCATCCCTCACGCTGGTAAACTCTGGAACAATCTTCCTTCATCTGTATTTCCTCCTGCCTACGACTTGAACTCTTTCAAGAGGAGGTATCAGGACACCTCTCCTCCCGAAACTGACTTATCTTTCGGCCACCTCTTTGGATTCTTTTAGGAGCGGCGAGTAGCGGGCTTTTTTTTTATTAATGTTTACTTTTTGTGCCCTTGAGCTGTCTCCTTTGCTGTAAAAAAAAAAAAAAAAAAAAAAATGGCATTGCAGCAAAACAACAAGACCAAAAAAAAAAAAACGATTCTAAATACCACCACCACAAACAACAACAACAGCCGTAAGTCACCTTAATACACCATAGATTCCACATGCCTCTATAGTTAATACCAACATACCAGTGCCTTACGCAACAACAACAACAACAACAACAACAACAACAACAACAACAACAAGAACAGCAACAACAACAACAACAACAACAACAACAACAACAGCAACAACAATAACAACAATAATAATATTTATAATAATAATAATAATAATAATAATAATAATAATAATAATAATAATAATATGGATAACAAAATGAAGAACAAGAACAAGAAGAACAAGAGCAAGAACAAGAAAAATAAGAAGACGAAGAAAAAAAAAACTAACAATAACAGAAACAACAATATCCAACAGCAACAAAACAAATCATATCGAAAAACAAAAACAAAAAACACACACATAGAAAAACAATCCCCAGAACACGTCACAAATAGGAAACGAACAAAACAGAAGTGGGTGACATTCCAACTCCAATCCCTTATAAAACCTTTCCTTAATGACCGGCTGTCGAACACTAATAAATACAGATAAGATAAAGAAAAGGGCACGTGAGCCTTTCCCCACGACCAGGTGTTGAGCTAATAAATCCTCAGGTAATTCAGGTAACCCTTATCTTCGCTTACACCTGAGACGAACGCAAGAACTTAAGCACCTACGCATGTTATATTCTTACGTCAATGTGTGTTGTTTTGCTCTCTCTCTCTCTCTCTCTCTCTCTCTCTCTCTCTCTCTCTCTCTCTCTCTCTCTCTCTCTCTCTCTCTCTCTCTCTCTCACCCAACGTTGTCCAGTGTCGCGGTATTTATACATCATTTTTGCTATTATCCTAAAAACGACACAATCTCAACACTATGACCATATTAGATTATCCAGCCATTTAATTAAATTAATTGAAAGGTATTAAGTAGCTGACATACGAGAGGAAGCGAGAAGTCTTGAGAGTGTGTGGCAGATATGTGGGGCGGTGCTGACCCACATAGGTCTACACCCCACCGGCCAGTTTCAAATCGAAATACTACAGTACCTTTAGGATACATTTACTGATAGATAGAAAGGTTTTAAGAAACGTGAGAAATACAGCGCGGTTTGGTGCAAGATGTTCCGGGCTCGAAGATAAATTGTACCAGACCTTTGGCCCGAAGAACCGCCGGTGACCGAGAGAGCCTGCCAGGGTTGAGGAAGCCTGGGGGAGGGGGGGGGTAGAATGGGAGGCCGACGATAGGGGAGTTACGCCGGGGGGGAAAGGATGGGGAGAACGAAGGATGAGGATGGGGAGGCCGACGATAGGGGAGTTACGTCGGGGGGAAGGATGGGGAGGGAAAAGATGAGGATAGGGAGGCCGACGATAGGGGAGTTACGCCGGGGGGAATGATGGGGAGGGGGAAGGATGGGGAGGGGGAGGG
Organism: Eriocheir sinensis; assembly: GCF_024679095.1. Lineage (NCBI taxonomy): Eukaryota > Metazoa > Arthropoda > Malacostraca > Decapoda > Varunidae > Eriocheir > Eriocheir sinensis. Next base: position 203,601 of record NW_026111585.1, on the reverse strand, counting down.
GTGGATTCCTCAACAGGAACGAGCTCAGTAGAGGATATCGTGGTCATTATTATAGATAGCCCTCGTCAGTGTCACAGATTCCGTCGACTGGAACGTGCTCAATACTGTAATCCAAGTCATCTGTATCCTTGGCCTCCTCGACGGGAACGAGTGACGTTTGAAGATTGGGCTCGTCATCTGCAGGACCGACTTCCTCAGATTCATGGGCGGCATGTCCTCCATTTTCAACGTTGGGGATAACCATCTCTTTAACAAGGTCGTTATTTTCTTCCATGAAGATGTCCAGCGCTTTCACAAGGTCGTCATTTTCTTCCATGAAGATGTCCAGCACTTTGATAAGGTCGTCATTTTCTTCACTGGAGAAGGCCAGCGCTTTGACAAAGTTGTCATTTTCTTCCTTGGAGAGGGCCACCGCTTTGACAAGGTCGTTAATTTCATCCATGGAAATGGCCAACGCTTTTACAAGCTCGTCATCTTCAGCCTTGGGGATGGCCAGCGCTTTTACAAGCTCGTCATCTTAAGCCTTGGGGATGTCCAGCGCTTTTACAAGCTCGTCATCTTCAGCCTTGCAGATATCCAGCGCTTTTACAAGTTCGTCATCTTCAGCCTTGCAGATATCCAGCGCTTTTACAAGTTCGTCATCTTCAGCCTTGCAGATATTCAGCGCTTTTACAAGTTCGTCATCTTCAGCCTTGCAGATATCCAGCGCTTTTACAAGTTCGTCATCTTCAGCCTTGCAGATATCCAGCGCTTTTACAAGCTCGTCATCTTCAGCCTTGCAGATATCCAGCGCTTTTACAAGCTCGTCATCATCAGCCTTGCAGATATCCAGCGCTTTTACAAGTTTGTCATCTTCAGCCTTGCAAATATCAAGCGCTTTTACAAGCTCGTCATCTTCAGCCTTGCAGATATCCAGCGCTTTTACAAGTTCGTCATCATCAGCCTTGGGGATGGCCAACGCTTTTACAAGCTCGTTATCTTCAGCCTTGCAGATATCATGCGCTTGTGCAAGTTCGTCATCTTCAGCCTTGCAGATATCCAGCGCTTTTACAAGGTCGTCATCATCAGCCTTGCAGATATCCAGCGCTTGTACAAGTTCGTCATCTTCAGCCTTGCAGATATCCAGCGCTTGTACAAGTTCGTCATCTTCAGCCTTGCAGATATCCAGCGCTTTTACAAGGTCGTCATCTTCAGCCTTGCAGATATCCAGCGCTTGTACAAGGTCGTCATCTTCAGCCTTGCAGATATCCAGCGCTTGTGCAAGCTCGTCATCTTCAGCCTTGCAGATATCCAGCGCTTGTACAAGGTCGTCATCTTCAGCCTTGCAGATATCCAGCGCTTGTACAAGGTCGTCATCTTCAGCCTTGGGGATGGCCAACGCTTTTACAAATTCGTCATCTTCAGCCTTGCAGATATCCAGCGCTTTTACAAGTTCGTTATCTTCAGCCTTGCAGATATCCAGCGCTTTTACAAGGTCGTCATCATCAGCCTTGGGGATGGCCAACGCTTTTACAAGTTCGTTATCTTCAGCCTTGCAGATATCCAGCGCTTGTACAAGTTCGTCATCTTCAGCCTTGCAGATATCCAGCGCTTGTACAAGTTCGTTATCTTCAGCCTTGCAGATATCCAGCGCTTGTACAAGTTCGTTATCTTCAGCCTTGCAGATATCCAGCGCTTTTACAAGTTCGTTATCTTCCGCCTTGCAGATATCCAGCGCTTTTACAAGTTCGTTATCTTCAGCCTTGCAGATATCCAGCGCTTTTACAAGTTCGTTATCTTCAGCCTTGCAGATATCCAGCGCTTTTACAAGCTCGTCATCTTCAGCCTTGCAGATATCCAGCGCTTGTACAAGGTCGTCATCTTCAGCCTTGGGGATGGCCAGCGCTTTTACGAGTTCGTCATCATCAGCCTTGCAGATGTCCAGCGCTTGTACAAGGTCATCTTCAGCCTTGGGGATGGCCAGCGCTTTTACAAGGTCGTCATCATCACCCTTGCAGATGGCCAGCGCTTTTACAAGGTCGTCATCTTCAGCCTTGAAGATGGCCAGCGCTTTTACAAGTTCGTCATTCTTTTCCATGAAGATGTTCAGCGTTTTGACAAGGTCGTTAATTTCATCCATGGAGATGGCCAACGCCTTAACAAAGTCGTCATTTTCTTTCTTGGACATGGCCAGCGCTTTGAAAAGGTTGTTATTTTCTTCCATGAAGATGTCCAGCGCTTTTACAAGGTCGTTATTTTTATCCCTGGAAATGGCCAGCGCTTTGACTAAGTCGTCATTTTCTTCCTTGAACATGTCCAGCGCTTTTACAATGTCGTTATTTTCATCCTTGGAAATGTCCAGCGCTCTGACAAGATCGTTATTTTCAGCCTTGGATATGGCCAGCGCCTTGACAATGTCGATATTTTCATCCTTGGAAATGTCCAGCGCTCTGACAAGATCGTTATTTTCAGCCTTGGATATGGCCAGCGCCTTGACAATGTCGTTATTTTCATTCTTGGAAATGTCCAGCGCTCTGACAAGATCGTTATTTTCAGCCTTGGATATGGCCAGCGCCTTGACAATTTCGTTATTTTCATCCTTGGAAATGTCCAGCGCTCTGACAAGATCGTTATTTTCATCCTTGGAAATGTCCAGCGCTCTGACAAGATCGTTATTTTCAGCCTTGGATATGGCCAGCGCTTTGATAAGGTCGTTATTTTCATCCTTGGAAATGTCCAGCGCTCTGACAAGATCGTTATTTTCAGCCTTGGATATGGCCAGCGCTCTGACAAGATCGTTATTTTCATCCTTGGAAATGTCCAGCGCTCTGACAAGATCGTTATTTTCAGCCTTGGAGATTTCCAGCGCTTTGATAAGGTCGATACTTTCATCCATGGAAATGTCCAGCGCTCTGACAAGATCGTTATTTTCAGCCTTGGAGATTTCCAGCGCTTTGATAAGGTCGATACTTTCATCCTTGGAAATGTCCAGCGCTCTGACAAGATCGTTATTTTCAGCCTTGGATATGGCCAGCGCTTTGATAAGGTCGTTATTTTCTTGCCGGGAGAAAGACACGACTTTTTGCTGCCTGTCAATTTCATTCCTAGCGTTAGACAGATCACTAAGCAGGCCGTGGTTTTCTTCCTGGAATAAGGACACGAATTTTCGGAGCCTGTGAATTATTTTTCCAGCGTTAGATAAGTCACTGAGCAGGACGCTATTTTCGCGTCGCGATAAGTGCAGGTCATTGATCAGGCCGCTGTTTTCTTCCTCCAGCGCTAATCTTTGCTGCTCTTTCTCTCTCCAAGCCGTTTCTTGAGCCAGCACCGCCCTGTGCAGGACGCTGGCTTCATCTATGGCCTGAAGTAGAAGGACGGACAAGAGGGCGTTTTGTCTTTTTAGGTCCTGCAACGCCTGCTGACTCCGCTCTTGTTCGGCCAGCAGATCAGCAATCACCCAGCCCTTGTGGGCTGAGCTGTCCCGCCGGGGGTTCTCCCTCCACAGGCCCGGCGGCGCGCAGCCCTTCGGCTGGCGGGGTTGTAGGGCCGAGCCCGGTGTACTCCAGAAGCAGATTGGTGGCCAAGGCCCACCACACCAGTGCCAGAACAACGTCAATTCTCATCGTGGTGATGATAATTGAAATACGTCTGAATATAAATAAGTGCAGAAGTGAGAGACAACGAGGGAAAGCGAAAGTGAGCTGAGCCGGACGGCAACGGCAGCAGGAAAAGAGGGCAGCAGAAGTGTGTCCCGCCTCTTCCTCCTCCTTGCCGTGTTACCCAACTTATTAAGGATGGCGAATGCATGACGACAGAGAGTTAGTAATTATGTTAGTCATTCATTCATTCAGTCAGTCAGTCAGTAAGGCTTTTTCAGTCACCGCCGAGTGGCCTAAGACTACCCACATGCTGTCCAGAAGACCACCCATCAACCCGGACTCTAAAAGGAACCGTCCAGTGAATCAAGAATGAGCTCCGGGGAGCAGCAAGAGCCAAGCATAACTGGCGCCACTATAAAATGTCTTGCGCCATGACGGGCTTGGGCTATAGGCGGGGATGTAAAGAAAAAAAAAATCCTAATCAGTCAGTTCGTCAGCCAATCAGTCATTTGTCACTAATAATTTTCCTTTCCTTACCTTTCCAGTAACTTCCCTGAGCGTCGCCTCCCGCCGGGCTTCACCTCCGCAGCCCAGGTAAGTAGCCAATTAACGCCGTCGATAACTTACTTAGATATTCAGCGGCCCCAGAAAAATGTGTGTGGTGAAGATTTTTTTATTTTAATGTACGGAAGTTGCGCGTTGCCCTCTCTCTTTCCCGTCCCCCTTTTTATTACACCACAATGGCCGTAGTGTGTAATGATGTGTTTAAGAGTACTGACAATTACCTGCGTTAAAATGATCAAAAGGGATGCAGGAAATGTTACAGTGCCCGAGGTGATTAGGGAAAAGTCAAAGTGATCAAGGGAAGGTGAAAGCGGTCAAGTGACGGTCAAAGTGCTCGTGGCGGTCAAATTGCTCGTGACGGTCAATATGGTCAGAAATTTCAAAACGGTCAAAGGTCAAGCCAATCCACCGTCAGACCTCTTGACAGCACTCGCCGTTGTTCAGCATTCTGCCACCAAGGTATGAGAAATTTTCCAAGATCTCAATTTCGTCACCACACGCATGGACAGACTGTACCGTTTCATCCAGCAAGCCTCCAAACACCTGCACCTTGGTAGTGGCTCAGAATATCTTGAGTCCCCTTTGCTTCGCCTCCTCGTTCAGTCCCGCGAGAGCCATCACCAGAATCTTCAGCGACTCAGCCAGGATTACTGCATCATCGCCAAATTAAGGTCAGTGGTCATGGTATTAAGTTCAAAATTAGTCATACGGAATCGTTTTTAGGGGTTAATATCGTCATGTCTGTTTCTCTTTTCGGTAGGGATGACTAGATATTTATATTTTTGGATGATTTTATTTGCTAGATTAATTCATGAAAGGTTCGCTCCCATTACCTAACTATCACCCCTCATCTGCCTCCTTGCACATGATGGGGGAGGAGGCAGAGATGAGGGTTGGGTTACCGAGGTTTATGGTAATATGTTTTTACGGTACTGTCAATGAGACCAGTTTTTAATGCTTTATGAAATGTTACACTGAATTGGTATCGTATAGTATCATAGATAACCATATTGCGTTATTATTGTAAGGGTTGAATCATGGCTATGGACGGTTATTTTCAGTATTTAGTGTTTAATGATAGCTATTTTTATGGAGTTTTTAGCATTTCGATTCAGCATAACGAGATATATAGCTTGCGTTCATTGTCTTCTTCCTTTAGTTACTACCTGTATGCTTGTCGACCCGCATTTACTGAAGACTTTCCATGCATAATTTGCCTTATTTTCAACCCCTTCATTATTATCCTCCTCCTCCTCCTCTATCTCATTCCCATTCATCCTCTATTAATCAATTTTTTTTCTCAATTCTATTACGTCTTCCTTCGTCATATTATCAACCCAACCTACTTATCCTCATCTACTACTACTACTACTAATAATAATAATAATAATAATAATAATAATAATAATAATAATAACAATGATAATAATAATAATAATGATAATAATATAAGGATAACAAAATGAAGAACAAGAACAAGAACAAGAAAAAGAAAAGACGAAGAAAAAGAAAAGAAAACAGTAACAATAACAGAAACAACAATAACCAACAGCAACAAAACAAATCATATCGAAAAAAAAAAAAAAAAAAAAAACACATAAAAAACAATCCCCAGAACACGTCACAAACAGGGAACGAACAAAACAGAAGTAGGTGACATTCCAACCCCAATCCCTTATAAAACCCTTCGTTAATGAGCGGCTGTCCAACACTAATAAATACAGATAAGATAAAGAAAAGGGCATGAGCCTTTCCCCACGACCAGGTGTTGAGCTAATAAATCCCCAGGCAATTCAGGTAACCCTTATCTTCCCTTACACCAGAGACGAACGCAAGAACTTAAGCACCTACGCATGTTATATTCCTACGTCAATGTGTGTTGTTTTGCTCTCTCTCTCTCTCTCTCTCTCTCTCTCTCTCTCTCTCTCTCTCTCTCTCTCTCTCTCTCTCTCTCTCTAAATGACCCAAGAAAGTTTCAAGACGGAGAAGGACAAATGAGGAGCTTGTGCGAGTGGAAACAAGGACACAATAGCAATAAGACCGCAGGAAGTTCCATGAGAGATAGGAAAGGCGTGGGGAGCTTGGAGGAGACTGAAGAACAATTGCAAAAAGACCATTAAGGGAGTTTCATGAGAGTTTGGAAGGGCGTGGCGATCGAGCTTTATTGGAAACTGAATAACATGACCTAAGGGAGTATCAAGGAAGAGGTTGTACTTACCAAAGAGGGATGTTGGTGGAGGCTTTCCTGGGGCGATGGTGACCCTGTTCATGGTTGTCAAGAGGAGGTTGAATTTGCGTGTAATGAACCTGGAAGAAAAATAAAAATAAGGTTAAGTTGGGTTTAGAGTGATAGATTTTAGTGCGATTTCTAGGTTATGATATCATGTGACACTATAGGAAGATATTATAATTTGTTGGTGGTTTGATAAATAAAAAGAAAGGCAATGAACGGAGAGAAATGCTTTTGTAATCTACGTACCAATGGAATAATCGCACAGTGTTGGTAAAATGAAACGAAACAAAAAAGGAATAAGTAGGAAGATAAACAAATTGGATACAAATAAATAAACTAGTAAATAAATAAGAAGCAAATAAATAAGAATAATAAGAATAAATGAATAAGATGAAGCAAATAAAAGGAAAAATGAATGAATAAGTTGCAAATCAGAGGATGAAAGGAAAACGGGTAGGCTATTAGGGACGGGCAAAAAGGTTATCAAACGAAGATAAATAAATAGGATGCAAATAAATAAATAAATAAGAGGTAAATAAATAAGAATAATAAGAATAAATAAATAAGATGAAGCAAATAAAATGAAGAATGAATGAATGTTACAAATCAGAGGAGGAAAGGCAAAAGGGTAGGCTATATGTCTGACGGGCAAGAATTAAGGTTATCAAACAAACATATCTGTCGAGTATGATGGTAAAGCTTTATCAAAATTACTCTTTAATCACTCGTTTATGAGCGGGTTAACTTAATAAACATGGTATACCTAATAAAAATAATAAATGTAGTAGATACATAAGCGTGGATTCATTTTCCAAGTATTTGACCCTTTCAGTTAAAAAAAATGTCTATATATATATTCTACTACATTCCATATATCCCTTCTCGGTATATTAAGTGTGTGTTGGATTTACAGATATAGTAGCTTATAATATTTGTATCATCCCGGCTCTCCCTTTTGTACTGTGCTCAATAATATTAAGAATTATTCGTTTGAAGCAGCATAGTTGAGGTTGACCGTAGACTCATTTTACATTATTCACCCCTACAATATATGTTTTCTTTGTTGTTGTTTAGTAGAAAATGGGTTTTCGATGGTAGGCTATGAAGATAAGTGAGAAATAATACCACTAATAATTATACCATACCACAACCCCTACAACCCATCAACCACCACTATAACTACCACCACACTAAATACCACCTTCTTTAACCCACTGTTCCTTACCTCACAACCCTTACTACCACTATACTACCACCACAACCACAACCACCCACTGAGACCAATATATAACTATCACTACCTTCTTTAGCCTACTGCTCCACTCCTCACACCACTAACCACCCACACCCACCTACTACCACTTCCACTACTACCACAACCACTACCACACACACGCCTAAGATCACTACAACCATCACCACCCTCTATATAGCATACGATTAACTAACTAACTAACTAATTAACCCCGCCACTACTGATACTACCACCACCACAACCACTCACCCACTTAATTACCACCTCTACAACTACCACATACCCTCTTTAATTAAGGGTGCGGCCACACTACACGCGGTTTGCTGGGAGGGTAGAGGGTAGCGGGCACAGATCGAGTTAAATATATGAAGGAAGGAAGATATGAGAAGTAAGGAAAATAAGAAGAAATGTGAAGAAACACACACACACACACACACACACACACACACACACACATATATACACACACACACACACACACACACACACACACACACACACACACACACACACACACACACACACACACACACACATCGCCCTCGGCTCTAACACTGTTCCTCTCGCCACTACAGGAAGAGACTGTCAAGCTCTGCGCGACTTCCGTCAAGGCCGGAGCGTCTGTAGGAATCGAGTACGTGGAGGCGTTCCCGGGGGACTTCGTGAAGACGACCGCCGCCGCCACCACCACCACGACTACTCCTACACCTACCACCACTTCTACTACTCCACCCACCACCACCACTACTCCACCCACCACCACTTCTACTACTCCACCCACCACCACTTCTACTACTCCACCCACCACCACTTCTCCACCCACCACCACTTCACCCACCACCACTTCTACTACTCCACCCACCACCACTACTACTCACCCACCACCACTTCTACTACTCCACCCACCACCACCACCACTTCTACTACTCCACCCACCACCACTTCTACTACTCCACCCACCACCACTTCTACTACTCCACCCACCACCACTTCTACTACTCCACCCACCACCACTTCTACTACTCCACCCACCACCACTTCTACTACTCCACCCACCACCACTACTACTACTCCAACCCCAACCACCACTACTACTCCACCCCCCACCACTACTACTACTCCACCCACCACCACGACTACTACTCCACCCACCACCACTTCTACTACTCCACCCACCACCACTTCTACTACTCCACCCACCACCACTTCTACTACTCCACCCACCACCACCACTACTCCAACACCCACCACCACTACTACTCACCCACCACCACCACTACTCACACCACCACTTCTACTACTCCACCCACCACCACTTCTACTACTCCACCCACCACGACTACTACTCCACCCACCACCACTTCTACTACTCCACCCACCACCACTTCTACTACTCCACCTACCACCACTACTGCTACACCCATCACCACCACTACCACACCCACTACCACCTCCACTACTACAATACCAACTACCACTACTACTGCACCCACCACCACCACCACCACGCCTACAACAACCACCACTACTGCTACCCCCACCACCACCACAGACACGACCTCTCGAGACCCCGCCACGACTACAAGTGATGACTATTGGACGACTACAGAGGACGATGACTCAGTGGTGACCCTTCCTGACGGTGACAACAACAGCATCTTGGGCCTGTCCATGTTTGAGTTCATCGTCGTCCTTCTCTCCTCCTTCCTCCTCCTCCTCGTCCTCTTCACTTGCTTCCTCATGCTGATTTTCAAGAGGAAGAGGAGGATCTACGTCAGAGTGAGTTCTTCTGTACTTTGGTTCCTCTTGAAGACTTTGAGGTTCATGGCTTTTGGAGTGTAGCAAAATCCTTCGTAGCATTCATGAAGTCAGTCATTTTTTCATCAATTAGAAACTTTACTTACATTTCCCTCAGTTTTCAAGAGGAAGATCTACGGCAGAGTTTGTTTTTACTTCACTTACTCCTAAAGACTTTGTGGTCCATGTTTTTTTGGAGTGTATATAAAGATTTTCCGTAATATTCACAGAAGCCAGTCAGTCAGTTCGTCAATAATAACAAACTTTCCTTTTCAGTAGTCAGTGTTTCCGTAACGATATGATTTTGAGGTTCATGTTTTTTGAGTTGTCTAAAGATCTTCCGTACCATTCATGAAAGCCACCTAGTCATTTCATCAATAATAACAACCTTTCCTCTTCTTATCGTTATCACTATTCCGGTAGCGACATGGTTACTCTAGTGTTCTGAGCCTCAAAAGCCGCTGTTGTGAGAGTTGGTAATCCTCCTATGCCAACACTTCCTTTACGTGTGTTCAGAAAGCAATCACATCCCTTTTCTTTTCCCGTAGCGACATGGTTACTCTAGTGTCCTAAGCCTCAAAAAACACTGTTGTGAGAGTTGGTAATCCTCCTATGCCAACACCTCCTTCACGTATGTTCAGAAAGCAATCACATCCTCTTCTTTTGGCACCCAGTTTTTCCTAATTTCCAGGTTGTCACATAGAGTTGCCAGTCCTGCACCAACACTACTGGCAGGTCTGTTCAGAAAGCAATCACAACCCTTTTTCTTTTGGCACCCAGTTTTTCCTCATTTCCAGGTTGTCACATAGAGTTGCTAGTCCTGCACCAACACTACTGGCACGTCTGTTCATAAAGCAATCACATCCCTTTTCATTCTCTAACCAGTTTTCCTCACTCCTCCAGGTTGTCCCTTACACACCACGCGCAGCTCCTATGAAATTCCCTCGCACACCTTTGCCTCAAGTAATACCCACGTCGGAGCTCATCCCGAGGCCAATACTACGGCATACCTCACTTAGCAACGACAGGAAGCCTCGGTCCGTCAGCTGGGAGTACGGTGGAGAGCCCGGCGGAGGGAGGTGGGACGCAGACAACCACAACCCAACACCCCAACGGCACTACATCACCCTCGACGCCCAGCCAGTCCGCCACGACCCTGGGGATGTCTATAGCATCTCCCAAGGCTTCGACTCCTGGGGGAATGACATGCAGAGACCCCAGGAGCCTACCAATGCCCTCTGGCGAGACGCTCCCTGGGCAGATAATAACATATACGAGTGGCGCCGATAATGTGATACTTAGGAAGGTTATATTCTTACACAATTCAATGCCCAAGCACATATATTTGATGAGACTTTCGTAAGAGTTGTGGGAATTTCCATGGGTAGTTTTGTGACCCTGGTGGTAGTTTGACCATTCTTCTGTACCGTGAACCTAAAAAGACACCCATGAGAACCTGATTGATCTCCTCTTCGGCCTCTGGAAATAGTTGATGTAAGAGGACGCGTCTGAGCATACCGTGGGCATTCCCATGGGTAGTTTTGTGACCCTGGTGGTAGTTTGACCCTTCTTTTGTACCGTGAACCTAAGAAGACACCCATGAGAACCTGATTGATCTCCTCTTCGGCCTCTGGAAATAGTTGATGTAAGAGGAGGACGCGTCTGAGCATACCGTGGGCATTTCCATGGGTAGTTTTGTGACCCTGGTGGTAGTTTGACCCTTCTTTTGTACCGTGAACCTAAAAAGACACCCATGAGAACCGGATTAATCTCCTTTTCGGCTTCTGGAAATAGGTGATGTAAGAGGAGGACGCGTCTGAGCATACCGTGGGCATTCCCATGGGTAGTTTTGTGGCCCTGGTGGTAGTTTGACCCTTCTTTTGTACCGTGAACCTAAAAGACACCCATGAGAACCTGATTAATCTCCTTTTCGGCCTCTGGAAATAGGTGATATGAGAGGAGGAATCGTCTGAGCATGCCGACCTTCTTATGCTGAACCTAAAGACTCCTATCACTTGCAGAAAACAAGAAAACAAGCCATGCATGTTCGAGGCCAGCAGAACAGTAGCACGAATGACATATATACCACACTACCAAAAACAGGATGCATATGAAGTGAAAGAAACATGGACTTGAAGACAAAAGAAGCCAAGTTTAGTAAGGCTTCCATATTCCTCCTTTCCAACTAGAGGATTCACGGCAAACGCAAAAAAAACTAAAGCAAAAAAAAACACGTTTGAGGTTCCCGATTCTTTACGAGTGTTCATATTAAATGGAAAACACGACTGCTTAAGAAAATGTCACCTAAATAGCTATTGCTACGTAAGATTGCCACCGATAAAAACAACCGTATGAGGAATTAGTCACCAAAACACACTTGTGACACCGTTGGAAAAATGTGTGAGAATAGAAACTAAAAAAACAACAGCTTAAAACTCCTGAATCAGTCATTAACACGTAGGAATGACACCACCAACACGATATTCCTACTTTTCAACAAACAAGACAAAAACAGTGTACTTGGAAAATGTACTTGGAAAATGTACTTGGTAAATGTCATGTCTTGGTTAAATGTCATGTACTTGGAAAATGTCACTTCAATATGAGTAGAATATCGTGAGTTTTAGAAGTAGTTAACCTTCCTGAAGTGACTCGTTACAAAGTCGTCATTTTGTGTTTGACGTGTAAACTCGAGGAAACGAGGAAAATGAATTAGTTTGAAGGTGGACTGCTGTGAATCCTTTTGAGGGAAGAAGACTGATGTGCGTCCTGAGAAACTTACATATCAAACATTATATAGACTAAATAACTACCATGAGTAAAAATGCTAGAATAACAAACATATTTTTAGCATCATACATTTTCCCACACGTACAAGACAGGACATGAAACGGTACACTATTTTTTTTTTTTTACAACAAAGGAGACAGCTCAAGGGCACAAAAAAGGAAATAATAATAAAAAAGCCCACTACTCGCTGCTCCTAACTATTTTTTTTATTCAGAAACACATACTATTAAAGGATGCAAAGATTTATATGTATTAGAGCCATGCACAAACTGTAGAAATGTTTAGGTTTACAAAATCATTCGGATCATTGTAATTTTTTTTAAAGAATATTCATTTATGCTATTAATGATGTGGTGTGTGTGTGTGTGTGTGTGTGTGTGTGTGTGTGTGTGTGTGTGTGTGTGTGTGTGTTTATTTATTCGCATTCAAGTATCTATGTTTAACAGAAGCTAAATAAAGTAGACAGCAAAAATACCTCAATATAATAAGCCGGTCAAATGAGTAGAAAGTCAGTTCAGCAAAACAACAACAACAACAACAACAACAACAACAAAAACGATTTTAAATACCACCACCACCACCAACAACAACAACAACAACAACAGCCGTAAGTCACCTTAAACACCATAGATTCCACATGCCTCTATAGTTAATACCAACATACCAGTGCCTTACGCAACAACAACAACAACAACAATAATAATAATAATAATAATAATAATAATAATAATAATAATAATAATAATAATAATAATATGGATAACAAAATGAAGAACAAGAGCAAGAACAAGAAAAATAAGAAGACGAAGAAAAAGAAAAAAAAAAAAACTAACAATAACAGAAACAACAATAACCAACAGCAACAAAACAAATCATATCGAAAAACAAAAACAAAAAACACACACATAGAAAAACAATCCCCAGAACACGTCACAAACAGGAAACGAACAAAACAGAAGTGGGTGACATTCCAACTCCAATCCCTTATAAAACCCTTCCTTAATGATCGGCTGTCGAACACTAATAAATACAGATAAGATAAAGAAAAGGGCACGTGAGCCTTTCCCCCACGACCAGGTGTTGAGCTAATAAATCCTCAGGTAATTCAGGTAACCCTTATCTTCGCTTACACCTGAGACGAACGCAAGAACTTAAGCACCTACGCATGTTATATTCTTACGTCAATGTGTGTTGTTTTGCTCTCTCTCTCTCTCTCTCTCTCTCTCTCTCTCTCTCTCTCTCTCTCTCTCTCTCTCTCTCTCTCTCTCTCTCTCTCTCTCTCTCCCAACGTTGTCCAGTGTCGCGGTATTTATACATCATTTTTGTTATTATCCTAAAAACGACACAATCTCAACACTATGACCATATTAGATTATCCAGCCATTTAATTAAATTAATTGAAAGGTATTAAGTAGCTGACATATGAGAGGAAGCGAAGTCTTGAGAGTGTGTGGCAGATATGGGGCGGTGCTGACCCACATAGGCCTACACCCCACCGGCCAGTTTCAAATGGAAATACTACAGTACCTTTAGGATAAATTTACTGATAGATAGAAAGGTTTTAAGAAACGTGAGAAATACAGCGCGGTTTGGTGCAAGATGTTCCGGGCTCGAAGATAAATTGTACCAGACCTTTGGCCCGAAGAACCGCCGGTGACCGAGAGAGCCTGCCAGGGTTGAGGAAGCCTGGGGGAGGGGGGGGGGTAGAATGGGAGGCCGACGATAGGGGAGTTACGCCGGGGGGGAAAGGATGGGGAGAACGAAGGATGAGGATGGGGAGGCCGACGATAGGGGAGTTACGTCGGGGGGAAGGATGGGGAGGGAAAAGATGAGGATAGGGAGGCCGACGATAGGGGAGTTTCGCCGGGGGGAATGATGGGGAGGGGGAAGGATGGGGAGGGGGAGGGGTGGATTCCTCAACAGGAACGAGCTCAGTAGAGCATATCGTGGTCATTATTGTAGATAGCCCTCGTCAGTGTCACAGATTCCGTCGACTGGAACGTGCTCAATACTGTAATCCAAGTCATCTGTATCCTTGGCCTCCTCGACGGGAACGAGTGACGTTTGAAGATTGGGCTCGTCATCTGCAGGACCGACTTCCTCAGATTCATGGGCGGCATGTCCTCCATTTTCAACGTTGGGGATGACCATCTCTTTAACAAGGTCGTTATTTTCTTCCATGAAGATGTCCAGCGCTTTCACAAGGTCGTCATTTTCTTCCATGAAGATGTCCAGCACTTTGATAAGGTCGTCATTTTCTTCACTGGAGAAGGCCAGCGCTTTGACAAAGTTGTCATTTTCTTCCTTGGAGAGGGCCACCGCTTTGACAAGGTCGTTAATTTCATCCATGGAAATGGCCAACGCTTTTACAAGCTCGTCATCTTCAGCCTTGGGGATGGCCAGCGCTTTTACAAGCTCGTCATCTTCAGCCTTGCAGATATCCAGCGCTTTTACAAGGTCGTCATCTTCAGCCTTGCAGATATCCAGCGCTTTTACAAGTTCGTCATCTTCAGCCTTGCAGATATCCAGCGCTTTTACAAGTTCGTCATCTTCAGCCTTGCAGATATCCAGCGCTTTTACAAGTTCGTCATCTTCAGCCTTGCAGATATCCAGCGCTTTTACAAGGTCGTCATCTTCAGCCTTGCAGATATCCAGCGCTTTTACAAGGTCGTCATCATCAGCCTTGCAGATATCCAGCGCTTTTACAAGGTCGTCATCTTCAGCCTTGCAGATATCCAGCGCTTTTACAAGGTCGTCATCTTCAGCCTTGCAGATATCCAGCGCTTTTACAAGGTCGTCATCTTCAGCCTTGCAGATATCCAGCGCTTTTACAAGGTCGTCATCTTCAGCCTTGCAGATATCCAGCGCTTGTACAAGGTCGTCATCTTCAGCCTTGCAGATATCCAGCGCTTGTACAAGGTCGTCATCTTCAGCCTTGCAGATATCCAGCGCTTGTACAAGGTCGTCATCTTCAGCCTTGCAGATATCCAGCGCTTGTACAAGGTCGTCATCTTCAGCCTTGCAGATATCCAGCGCTTGTACAAGGTCGTCATCTTCAGCCTTGCAGATATCCAGCGCTTGTACAAGGTCGTCATCTTCAGCCTTGCAGATATCCAGCGCTTGTACAAGGTCGTCATCTTCAGCCTTGCAGATATCCAGCGCTTGTACAAGGTCGTCATCTTCAGCCTTGCAGATATCCAGCGCTTGTACAAGGTCGTCATCTTCAGCCTTGCAGATATCCAGCGCTTTTACAAGGTCGTCATCTTCAGCCTTGCAGATATCCAGCGCTTTTACAAGGTCGTCATCTTCAGCCTTGCAGATATCCAGCTCTTTACAAGGTCGTCATCTTCAGCCTTGCAGATATCCAGCGCTTTTACAAGGTCGTCATCTTCAGCCTTGCAGATATCCAGCGCTTTTACAAGGTCGTCATCTTCAGCCTTGCAGATATCCAGCGCTTTTACAAGGTCGTCATCTTCAGCCTTGCAGATATCCAGCGCTTGTACAAGGTCGTCATCTTCAGCCTTGCAGATATCCAGCGCTTGTACAAGGTCGTCATCTTCAGCCTTGCAGATATCCAGCGCTTGTACAAGGTCGTCATCTTCAGCCTTGCAGATATCCAGCGCTTGTACAAGGTCGTCATCTTCAGCCTTGCAGATATCCAGCGCTTGTACAAGGTCGTCATCTTCAGCCTTGCAGATATCCAGCGCTTGTGCAAGCTCGTCATCTTCAGCCTTGCAGATATCCAGCGCTTGTGCAAGGTCGTCATCTTCAGCCTTGCAGATATCCAGCGCTTGTACAAGGTCGTCATCTTCAGCCTTGCAGATGTCCAGCGCTTTTACAAGGTCGTCATCTTCAGCCTTGGGGATTGCCAGCGCTTTTACAAGGTCGTCATCATCACCCTTGCAGATGGCCAGCGCTTTTACAAGGTCGTCATCTACAGCCTTGCAGATGGCCAGCGCTTTTACAAGGTCGTCATCATCACCCTTGCAGATGGCCAGCGCTTTTACAAGGTCGTCATCTTCAGCCTTGAAGATGGCCAGCGCTTTTACAAGTTCGTCATTCTTTTCCATGAAGATGTTCAGCGTTTTGACAAGGTCGTTAATTTCATCCATGGAGATGGCCAACGCCTTAACAAAGTCGTCATTTTCTTTCTTGGACATGGCCAGCGCTTTGAAAAGGTTGTTATTTTCTTCCATGAAGATGTCCAGCGCTTTTACAAGGTCGTTATTTTTATCCCTGGAAATGGCCAGCGCTTTGACTAAGTCGTTATTTTCTTCCTTGAACATGTCCAGCGCTTTTACAATGTCGTTATTTTCATCCTTGGAAATGTCCAGCGCTCTGACAAGATCGTTATTTTCAGCCTTGGATATGGCCAGCGCCTTGACAATGTCGATATTTTCATCCTTGGAAATGTCCAGCGCTCTGACAAGATCGTTATTTTCAGCCTTGGATATGGCCAGCGCCTTGACAATATCGTTATTTTCATTCTTGGAAATGTCCAGCGCTCTGACAAGATCGTTATTTTCAGCCTTGGATATGGCCAGCGCCTTGACAATGTCGTTATTTTCATCCTTGGAAATGTCCAGCGCTCTGACAAGATCGTTATTTTCATCCTTGGATATGGCCAGCGCTTTGATAAGGTCGTTATTTTCATCCTTGGAAATGTCCAGCGCTCTGACAAGATCGTTATTTTCAGCCTTGGATATGGCCAGCGCCTTGGCAATTTCGTTATTTTCATCCTTGGAAATGTCCAGCGCTCTGACAAGATCGGTATTTTCAGCCTTGGATATGGCCAGCGCTCTGACAAGATCGTTATTTTCATCCTTGGAAATGTCCAGCGCTCTGACAAGATCGTTATTTTCATCCTTGGAAATGTCCAGCGCTCTGACAAGATCGTTATTTTCAGCCTTGGATATTTCCAGCGCTTTGATAATGTCGTTATTTTCATCCTTGGAAATGTCCAGCGCTCTGACAAGATCGTTATTTTCAACCTTGGAGATTTCCAGCGCTTTGATAAGGTCGATACTTTCATCCTTGGAAATGTCCAGCGCTCTGACAAGATCGTTATTTTCAGTCTTGGAGATTTCCAGCGCTTTGATAAGGTCGATACTTTCATCCTTGGAAATGTCCAGCGCTCTGACAAGATCGTTATTTTCAGCCTTGGATATGGCCAGCGCTTTGATAAGGTCGTTATTTTCTTGCCGGGAGAAAGACACGACTTTTTGCTGCCTGTCAATTTCATTCCTAGCGTTAGACAGATCACTAAGCAGGCCGTGGTTTTCTTCCTGGAATAAGGACACGAATTTTCGGAGCCTGTGAATTATTTTTCCAGCGTTAGATAAGTCACTGAGCAGGACGCTATTTTCGCGTCGCGATAAGTGCAGGTCATTGATCAGGCCGCTGTTTTCTTCCTCCAGCGCTAATCTTTGCTGCTCTTTCTCTCTCCAAGCCGTTTCTTGAGCCAGCACCGCCCTGTGCAGGACGCTGGCTTCATCTATGGCCTGAAGTAGAAGGACGGACAAGAGGGCGTTTTGTCTTTTTAGGTCCTGCAACGCCAGCTGACTCCGCTCTTGTTCGGCCAGCAGATCAGCAATCACCCAGGCCTTGTGGGCCCCGAGCTGTCCCGCCGGGGGTTCTCCCTCCACAGGCCCGGCGGCGCGCAGCCCTTCGGCTGGCGGGGTTGTAGGGCCGAGCCCGGTGTACTTCAGAAGCAGATTGGTGGCCAAGGCCCACCACACCAGTGCCAGAACAACGTCAATTCTCATCGTGGTGATGATAATTGAAATACGTCTGAATATAAAATAAGTGCAGAAGTGAGAGACAACGAGGGAAAGCGAAAGTGAGCTGAGAGCCGGACGGCAACGGCAGCAGGAAAAGAGGGCAGCAGAAGTGTGTCCCGCCTCTTCCTCCTCCTTGCCGTGTTACCTAACTTATTAAGGATGGCGAATGCATGACGAGAGAGAGAGTTAGTAATTCTGTTAGTTATTCATTCATTCATTCAGTCAGTCAGTAAGGCTTTTTCAGTCACCGCCGAGTGGCCTAAGACTACCCACATGCTGTCCAGAAGACCACCCATCAACCCGGACTCTAAAAGGAACCGTCCAGTGAATCAAGAATGAGCTCCGGGGAGCAGCAAGAGCCAAGCATAACTGGCGCCACTATAAAATTTCTTGCGCCATGACGGGCTTGGGCTATAGGCGGGGATGTAAAGAAAAAAAAAATCCTAATCAGTCAGTTCGTCAGCCAATCAGTCATTTGTCACTAATAATTTTCCTTTCCTTACCTTTCCAGTAACTTCCCTGAGCGTCGCCTCCCGCCGGGCTTCACCTCCGCAGCCCAGGTAAGTAGCCAATTAACGCCGTCGATAACTTACTTAGATATTCAGCGGCCCCAGAAAAATGTGTGTGGTGAAGATTTTTTTATTTTAATGTACGGAAGTTGCGCGTTGCCCTCTCTCTTTCCCGTCCCCCTTTTTATTACCCCACACTGGCCGTAGTGTGTAATGATGTGTTTAAGAGTACTGACAATGACCTGCGTTAAACTGATCAACAGGGATGCAGGAAATGTTACAGTGCCCGAGGTGGTTAGGGAAAAGTCAAAGTGATCAAGGGAAGGTGAAAGCGGTCAAGTGACGGTCAAAGTACTCGTGACGGTCAAATTGCTCGTGACGGTCAATGTGGTCAGAAATTTCAAAACGGTCAAAGGTCAAGCCAATCCACCGTCAGACCTCTTGACAGCACTCGCCGTTGTTCAGCATTCTGCCACCAAGGTATGAGAAATTTTCCAAGATCTCAATTTCGTCACCACACGCATGGACAGACTGTACCGTTTCATCCAGCAAGCCTCCAAACACCTGCACCTTGGTAGTGGCTCAGAATATCTTGAGTCCCCTTTGCTTCGCCTCCTCGTTCAGTCCCGATAGAGCCATCACCAGAATCTTCAGCGACTCAGCCAGGATTACTGCATCATCGCCAAATTAAGGTCAGTGGTCATGGTATTAAGTTCAAAATTAGTCATACGGAATCGTTTTTAGGGGTTAATATCGTCATGTCTGTTTCTCTTTTCGGTAGGGATGACTAGATATTTATGTTTTTGGCCGATTTTATTTGCTAGATTAATTCATGAAAGGTTCGCTCCCATTACCTAACTATCACCCCTCATCTGCCTCCTTGCACATGGTGGGGGAGGAGGCAGAGATGAGGGTTGGGTTACCGAGGTTTATGGTAACATGTTTTTACGGTACTGTCAATGAGACCAGTTTTTAATGCTTTATGAAATGTTACACTGAATTGGTATCGTATAGTATCATAGATAACCATATTGCGTTATTATTGTAAGGGTTGAATCATGGCTATGGACGGTTATTTTCAGTATTTAGTGTTTAATGATAGCTATTTTTATGGAGTTTTTAGCATTTCGATTCAGCATAACGAGATATATAGCTTGCGTTCATTGTCTTCTTCCTTAAGTTACTATCTGTATGCTTGTCGACTCACATCTGCTAAAGACTTTCCATGCATAATTTGCCTTATTTTCAACCCCTTCATTATTATCCTCCTCCTCCTCCTCTTCCTCCTCTATCTCATTCCCATTCATCCTCTATTAATCAATTTTTTTTCTCAATTCTATTACGTCTTCCTTCGTCATATTATCAACCCAACCTACTTATCCTCATCTACTACTACTACTACTACTACTACTACTACTACTACTACTAATAATAATAATAATAATAATAATAATAATAATAACAATGATAATAATAATAATAATGATAATAATATAAGGATAACAAAATGAAGAACAAGAACAAGAACAAGAAAAAGAAAAGACGAAGAAAAAGAAAAGAAAACAGTAACAATAACAGAAACAACAATAACCAACAGCAACAAAACAAATCATATCGAAAAAAAAAAAAAAACACATAAAAAACAATCCCCAGAACACGTCACAAACAGGGAACGAACAAAACAGAAGTAGGTGACATTCCAACCCCAATCCCTTATAAAACCCTTCCTTAATGAGCGGCTGTCGAACACTAATAAATACAGATAAGATAAAGAAAAGGGCACATGAGCCTTTCCCCACGACCAGGTGTTGAGCTAATAAATCCCCAGGCAATTCAGGTAACCCTTATCTTCCCTTACACCAGAGACGAACGCAAGAACTTAAGCACCTACGCATGTTATATTCCTACGTCAATGTGTGTTGTTTTGCTCTCTCTCTCTCTCTCTCTCTCTCTCTCTCTCTCTCTCTCTCTCTCTCTCTCTCTCTCTCTAAATGACCCAAGAAAGTTTCAAGACGGAGAAGGACAAATGAGGAGCTTGTGCGAGTGGAAACAAGGACACAATAGCAATAAGACCGCAGGAAGTTCCATGAGAGATAGGAAAGGCGTGGGGAGCTTGGAGAAGACTGAAGAACAATTGCAAAAAGACCATTAAGGGAGTTTCATGAGAGTTTGGAAGGGCGTGGCGATCGAGCTTTATTGGAAACTGAATAACATGACCTAAGGGAGTATCAAGGAAGAGGTTGTACTTACCAAAGAGGGATGTTGGTGGAGGCTTTCCTGGGGCGATGGTGACCCTGTTCATGGTTGTCAAGAGGAGGTTGAATTTGCGTGTAATGAACCTGGAAGAAAAATAAAAATAAGGTTAAGTTGGGTTTAGAGTGATAGATTTTAGTGCGATTTCTAGGTTATGATATCATGTGACACTATAGGAAGATATTATAATTTGTTGGTGGTTTGATAAATAAAAAGAAAGGCAATGAACGGAGAGAAATGCTTTTGTAATCTACGTACCAATGGAATAATCGCACACTGTTGGTAAAATGAAACGAAACAAAAAAGGAATAAGTAGGAAGATAAACAAATTGGATACAAATAAATAAACTAGTAAATAAATAAGAAGCAAATAAATAAGAATAATAAGAATAAATGAATAAGATGAAGCAAATAAAAGGAAAAATGAATGAATAAGTTGCAAATCAGATGATTAAATTAAAACGGGTAGTATATTACGTACGTGCAAAAAGGTTATCAAACGAAGATAAATAAATAGGATGCAAATAAATAAATAAATAAGAGGTAAATAAATAAGAATAATAAGAATAAATAAATAAGATGAAGCAAATAAAATGAAGAATGAATGAATGTTACAAATCAGAGGAGGAAAGGCAAAAGGGTAGGCTATATGTCTGACGGGCAAGAATTAAGGTTATCAAACAAACATATCTGTCGAGTATGATGGTAAAGCTTTATCAAAATTACTCTTTAATCACTCGTTTATGAGCGGGTTAACTTAATAAACATGGTATACCTAATAAAAATAATAAATGTAGTAGATACATAAGCGTGGATTCATTTTCCAAGTATTTGACCCTTTCAGTTAAAAAAAATGTCGATATATATATTCTACTACATTCCATATATTCCTTCTCGGTATATTAAGTGTGTGTTGGATTTACAGATATAGTAGCTTATAATATTTGTATCATCCCGGCTCTCCCTTTTGTACTGTGCTCAATAATATTAAGAATTATTCGTTTGAAGCAGCATAGTTGAGGTTGACCGTAGACTCATTTTACATTATTCACCTACAATATATGTTTTCTTTGTTGTTGTTTAGTAGAAAATGGGTTTTCGATGATAGGCTATGAAAATAAGTGAGAAATAATACCACTAATAATTATACCATACCACAACCCCTACAACCCATCAACCACCACTATAACTACCACCACACTAAATACCACCTTCTTTAACCCACTGTTCCTTACCTCACAACCCTTACTACCACTATACTACCACCACAACCACAACCACCCACTGAGACCAATATATAACTATCACTACCTTCTTTAGCCTACTGCTCCACTCCTCACACCACTAACCACCCACACCCACCTACTACCACTTCCACTACTACCACAACCACTACCACACACACGCCTAAGATCACTACAACCATCACCACCCTCTATATAGCATACGATTAACTAACTAACTAACTAATTAACCCCGCCACTACTGATACTACCACCACCACAACCACTCACCCACTTAATTACCACCTCTACAACTACCACATACCCTCTTTAATTAAGGGTGCGGCCACACTACACGCGGTTTGCTGGGAGGGTAGAGGGTAGCGGGCACAGATCGAGTTAAATATATGAAGGAAGGAAGATATGAGAAGTAAGGAGAAAATAAGAAGAAATGTGAAGAAACACACACACACACACACACATATATACACACACACACACACACACACATATATATATATATACACACACACACACACACACACACACACACACACACATCGCCCTCGGCTCTAACACTGTTCCTCTCGCCACTACAGGAAGAGACTGTCAAGCTCTGCGCGACTTCCGTCAAGGCCGGAGCGTCTGTAGGAATCGAGTACGTGGAGGCGTTCCCGGGGGACTTCGTGAAGACGACCGCCGCCGCCACCACCACCACGACTACTCCTACACCTACCACCACTTCTACTACTCCACCCACCACCACCACTACTCCACCCACCACCACTTCTACTACTCCACCCACCACCACCACTACTCCACCCACCACCACTTCTACTCCACCCACCACCACTTCTACTACTCCACCCACCACCACTTCTACTACTCCACCCACCACCACTTCTACTACTCCACCCACCACCACTTCTACTACTCCACCCACCACCACTTCTACTACTCCACCCACCACCACTTCTACAACAACACCAACCACCACTTTACTACTCCTCCCTCCACCACTTATACTACTCCACCCACCACAACTTCTACTACTCCACCTACCACCACTTCTACTACTCCACCCACCACCATTACTACTCCACCCACCACCACTTCTACTACTCCACCCACCACCACTTCTACTACTCCACTCACCACTTACTCCACCCACCACCACTTCTACTACTCCACCCACCACCACTTCTACTACTCCACCCACCACCACTTCTACTACTCCAACAACCACCACCTCTACTACTACACCTACCACCACTACTTCTACACCCACCACCACTTCTACTACTCCACCCACCACCACTACTACCCTACTACTCACCCACCACCACTACCACTCACCTACTACCACCCACTACCACCACCACCACTACTCCACCTACCACCACTACTACACCCACCACCACCACTACCACAGTACCACCTCCCACTAATACAATACCACCACTACTACTGCACCACCACCACCACCACCACCACCACACCGACACCCACCACCACCCCCACCATCGACACCACCACAGACACGACCTCTCTTGACCCCGCCACGACTACAAGTGATGACTATTGGACGACTACAGAGGACGATGACTCAGTGGTGACCCTTCCTGACGGTGACAACAACAGCATCTTGGGCCTGTCCATGTTTGAGTTCATCGTCGTCCTTCTCTCCTCCTTCCTCCTCCTCCTCGTCCTCTTCACTTGCTTCCTCATGCTGATTTTCAAGAGGAAGAGGAGGATCTACGTCAAGTGAGTTCTTCTGTACTTTGGTTCCTCTTGAAGACTTTGAGGTTCATGGCTTTTGGAGTGTAGCAAAATCCTTCGTAGCATTCATGAAGTCAGTCATTTTTCATCAATTAGAAACTTTACTTACATTTCCCTCAGTTTTCAAGAGGAAGATCTACGGCAGAGTTTGTTTTTACTTCACTTACTCCTAAAGACTTTGTGGTCCATGTTTTTTTGGAGTGTATATAAAGATTTTCCGTAATATTCACAGAAGCCAGTCAGTCAGTTCGTCAATAATAACAAACTTTCCCTTTTCAGTAGTCAGTGTTTCCGTAACGATATGATTTTGAGGTTCATGTTTTTTGAGTTGTCTAAAGATCTTCCGTACCATTCATGAAAGCCACCTAGTCATTTCATCAATAATAACAACCTTTCCTCTTCTTATCGTTATCACTATTCCGGTAGCGACATGGTTACTCTAGTGTTCTGAGCCTCAAAAGCCGCTGTTGTGAGAGTTGGTAATCCTCCTATGCCAACACTTCCTTTACGTGTGTTCAGAAAGCAATCACATCCCTTTTCTTTTCCCGTAGCGACATGGTTACTCTAGTGTCCTAAGCCTCAAAAAACACTGTTGTGAGAGTTGGTAATCCTCCTATGCCAACACCTCCTTCACGTGTGTTCAGAAAGCAATCACATCCTCTTCTTTTGGCACCCAGTTTTTCCTCATTTCCAGGTTGTCACATAGAATTGCCAGTCCTGCACCAACACTACTGGCACGTCTGTTCAGAAAGCAATCACAACCCTTTTTCTTTTGGCACCCAGTTTTTCCTCATTTCCAGGTTGTCCCATAGAGTTGCCAGTCCTGCACCAACACTACTGGCACGTCTGTTCATAAAGCAATCACATCCCTTTTCTTTCTCTAACCAGTTTTCCTCACTCCTCCAGGTTGTCCCTTACACACCACGCGCAGCTCCTATGAAATTCCCTCGCACACCTTTGCCTCAAGTAATACCCACGTCGGAGCTCATCCCGAGGCCAATACTACGGCATACCTCACTTAGCAACGACAGGAAGCCTCGGTCCGTCAGCTGGGAGTACGGTGGAGAGCCCGGGGGAGGGAGGTGGGACGCAGGCAACCACAACCCAACACCCCAACGGCACTACATCACCCTCGACGCCCAGCCAGTCCGCCACGACCCTGGGGATGTCTATAGCATCTCCCAAGGCTTCGACTCCTGGGGGAATGACATGCAGAGACCCCAGGAGCCTACCAATGCCCTCTGGCGAGACGCTCCCTGGGCAGATAATAACATATACGAGTGGCGCCGATAATGTGATACTTAGGAAGGTTATATTCTTACACAATTCAATGCCCAAGTACATATATTTGATGAGGCTTTCGTAAGAGTTGTGGGAATTTCCATGGGTAGTTTTGTGACCCTGGTGGTAGTTTGACCATTCTTCTGTACCGTGAACCTAAAAAGACACCCATGAGAACCTGATTGATCTCCTCTTCGGCCTCTGGAAATAGGTGATGTAAGAGGAGGACGCGTCTGAGCATACCGTGGGCATTCCCATGGGTAGTTTTGTGACCCTGGTGGTAGTTTGACCCTTCTTTTGTACCGTGAACCTAAGAAGACACCCATGAGAACCTGATTGATCTCCTCTTCGGCTTCTGGAAATAGTTGATGTAAGAGGAGGACGCGTCTGAGCATACCGTGGGCATTTCCATGGGTAGTTTTGTGACCCTGGTGGTAGTTTGACCCTTCTTTTGTACCGTGAACCTAAAAAGACACTCATGAGAACCCGACTGATCTCCTTTTCGGCCTCTGGAAATAGGTGATGTGAGAGGAGGAAGAGTCTGAGCATGCCGACCTTCTTATGCTGAACCTAAAGACTCCTATCACTTGCAGAAAACAAGAAAACAAGCCATGCATGTTCGAAGCCAGCAGAACGAGTAGCACGACTGACATATATACCACGCTGCCAAAAACAGGATGCATATGAAGTGAAAGAAACATGGACTTGAAGACAAAAGAAGCCAAGTTTAGTAAGGCTTCCATATTCTTCCTTTCCAACGCGAGGATTCACGGCAAACGCAAAAAAAAAAATAAAAAAAAAAACGTTTGAGGTTCCCGATTCTTTACGAGAGTGTTCATATTAAATGGAAAACACGACTGCTTAAGAAAATGTCACCTAAATAGCTATTGCTACGTAAGATTGCCACCGATAAAAACAACCGTATGAGGAATTAGTCACCAAAACACACTTGTGACACCGTTGGAAAAATGTGTGAGAATAGAAACTAAAAAAACAACAGCTTAAAACTCCTGAATCAGTCATTAACACGTAGGAATGACACCACCAACACGATATTCCTACTTTTCAACAAACAAGACAAAAACAGTGTACTTGGAAAATGTACTTGGAAAATGTACTTGGTAAATGTCATGTCTTGGTTAAATGTCATGTACTTGGAAAATGTCACTTCAATATGAGTAGAATATCGTGAGTTTTAGAAGTAGTTAACCTTCCTGAAGTGACTCGTTACAAAGTCGTCATTTTGTGTTTGACGTGTAAACTCGAGGAAACGAGGAAAATGAATTAGTTTGAAGGTGGACTGCTGTGAATCCTTTTGAGGGAAGAAGACTGATGTGTGTCCTGAGAAACTTACATATCAAACATTATATAGACTAAATAACTACCATGAGTAAAAATGCTAGAATAACAAACATATTTTTAGCATCATACATTTTCCCACACGTACAAGACAGGACATGAAACGGTACACTATTTTTTTTTTTACAACAAAGGAGACAGCTCAAGGGCACAAAAAAGGAAACAATAATAAAAAAGCCCACTATTCGCTGCTCCTAACTATTTTTTTATTCAGAAACACATACTATTAAAGGATGCAAAGATTTATATGTATTAGAGTCATGTACAAACTGTAGAAATGTTTAGGTTTACAAAATCATTCGGATCATTGTAATTTTTTTTAAAGAATATTCATTTATGCTATTAATGATGTGGTGTGTGTGTGTGTGTGTGTGTGTGTGTGTGTGTGTGTGTGTGTGTGTGTGTGTGTGTGTGTGTGTGTGTGTTTATTTATTCGCATTCAAGTATCTATGTTTAACAGAAACTAAATAAAGTAGACAGCAAAAATACCTCAAGTTAATAAGCCGGTCAAATGAGAAGAAAGTCAGTTCAGCAAAACAACAACAACAAAAAAAAAAAAAAAACCGATTCTAAATACCACCACCCCCACCAACAACAACAGCCGTAAGTCACCTTAAACACCATAGATTCCACATGCCTCTATAGTTAATACCAACATACCAGTGCCTTACGCAACAACAACAACAACAACAAGAACAGCAACAACAACAACAACAACAACAACAATTATAATAATAATAATAATAATAATAATAATAATAATAATAATAATAATAATAATAATATGGATAACAAAATGAAGAACAAGAACAAGAAGAACAAGAGCAAGAACAAAAAAAATAAGACGAAAAAAAAAAAAAAAAAAAAACTAACAATAACAGAAACAACAATATTAAACAGCAACAAAACAAATCATATCGAGAAACAAAAACAAAAAACACACACATAGAAAAACAATCCCCAGAACACGTCACAAACAGGAAACGAACAAAACAGAAGTGGGTGACATTCCAACTCCAATCCCTTATAAAACCTTTCCTTAATGACCGGCTGTCGAACACTAATAAATACAGATAAGATAAAGAAAAGGGCACGTGAGCCTTTCCCCACGACCAGGTGTTGAGCTAATAAATCCTCAGGTAATTCAGGTAACCCTTATCTTCGCTTACACCTGAGACGAACGCAAGAACTTAAGCACCTACGCATGTTATATTCTTACGTCAATGTGTGTTGTTTTGCTCTCTCTCTCTCTCTCTCTCTCTCTCTCTCTCTCTCTCTCTCTCTCTCTCTCTCTCTCTCTCTCTCTCTCTCTCTCTCTCTCTCCCAACGTTGTCCAGTGTCGCGGTATTTATACATCATTTTTGTTATTATCCTAAAAACGACACAATCTCAACACTATGACCATATTAGATTATCCAGCCATTTAATTAAATTAATTGAAAGGTATTAAGTAGCTGACATACGAGAGGAAGCGAGAAGTCTTGAGAGTGTGTGGCAGATATGTGGGGCGGTGCTGACCCACATAGGTCTACACCCCACCGGCCAGTTTCAAATCGAAATACTACAGTACCTTTAGGATAAATTTACTGATAGATAGAAAGGTTTTAAGAAACGTGAGAAATACAGCGCGGTTTGGTGCAAGATGTTCCGGGCTCGAAGATAAATTGTACCAGACCTTTGGCCCGAAGAACCGCCGGTGACCGAGAGAGCCTGCCAGGGTTGAGGAAGCCTGGGGGAGGGGGGGGGTTAGAATGGGAGGCCGACGATAGGGGAGTTACGCCGGGGGGGAAAGGATGGGGAGAACGAAGGATGAGGATGGGGAGGCCGACGATAGGGGAGTTACGTCGGGGGGAAGGATGGGGAGGGAAAAGATGAGGATAGGGAGGCCGACGATAGGGGAGTTACGCCGGGGGGAATGATGGGGAGGGGGAAGGATGGGGAGGGGGAGGGGTGGATTCCTCAACAGGAACGAGCTCAGTAGAGGATATCGTGGTCATTATTGTAGATAGCCCTCGTCAGTGTCACAGATTCCGTCGACTGGAACGTGCTCAATACTGTAATCCAAGTCATCTGTATCCTTGGCCTCCTCGACGGGAACGAGTGACGTTTGAAGATTGGGCTCGTCATCTGCAGGACCGACTTCCTCAAATTCATGGGCGGCATGTCCTCCATTTTCAACGTTGGGGATAACCAGCTCTTTAACAAGGTCGTTATTTTCTTCCATGAAGATGTCCAGCGCTTTCACAAGGTCGTCATTTTCTTCCATGAAGATGTCCAGCACTTTGATAAGGTCGTCATTTTCTTCACTGGAGAAGGCCAGCGCTTTGACAAAGTTGTCATTTTCTTCCTTGGAGAGGGCCACCGCTTTGACAAGGTCGTTAATTTCATCCATGGAAATGGCCAACGCTTTTACAAGCTCGTCATCTTCAGCCTTGGGGATGGCCAGCGCTTTTACAAGCTCGTCATCTTCAGCCTTGGGGATGTCCAGCGCTTTTACAAGCTCGTCATCTTCAGCCTTGCAGATATCCAGCGCTTTTACAAGTTCGTCATCTTCAGCCTTGCAGATATCCAGCGCTTTTACAAGTTCGTCATCTTCAGCCTTGCAGATATTCAGCGCTTTTACAAGTTCGTCATCTTCAGCCTTGCAGATATCCAGCGCTTTTACAAGTTCGTCATCTTCAGCCTTGCAGATATCCAGCGCTTTTACAAGCTCGTCATCTTCAGCCTTGCAGATATCCAGCGCTTTTACAAGCTCGTCATCATCAGCCTTGCAGATATCCAGCGCTTTTACAAGTTTGTCATCTTCAGCCTTGCAGATATCCAGCGCTTTTACAAGCTCGTCATCTTCAGCCTTGCAGATATCCAGCGCTTTTACAAGTTCGTCATCATCAGCCTTGGGGATGGCCAACGCTTTTACAAGCTCGTTATCTTCAGCCTTGCAGATATCATGCGCTTGTGCAAGTTCGTCATCTTCAGCCTTGCAGATATCCAGCGCTTTTACAAGGTCGTCATCATCAGCCTTGCAGATATCCAGCGCTTTTACAAGTTCGTCATCTTCAGCCTTGCAGATATCCAGCGCTTGTACAAGTTCGTCATCTTCAGCCTTGCAGATATCCAGCGCTTGTACAAGGTCGTCATCTTCAGCCTTGCAGATATCCAGCGCTTGTTCAAGGTCGTCATCTTCAGCCTTGCAGATATCCAGCGCTTGTACAAGGTCGTCATCTTCAGCCTTGCAGATATCCAGCGCTTTTACAAGGTCGTCATCTTCAGCCTTGCAGATATCCAGCGCTTTTACAAGTTCGTCATCTTCAGCCTTGCAGATATCCAGCGCTTGTACAAGTTCGTCATCTTCAGCCTTGCAGATATCCAGCGCTTTTACAAGGTCGTCATCTTCAGCCTTGCAGATATCCAGCGCTTGTACAAGTTCGTCATCTTCAGCCTTGCAGATATCCAGCGCTTGTACAAGTTCGTCATCTTCAGCCTTGCAGATATCCAGCGCTTGTACAAGTTCGTCATCTTCAGCCTTGCAGATATCCAGCGCTTTTACAAGGTCGTCATCTTCAGCCTTGCAGATATCCAGCGCTTTACAAGTCGTCATCTTCAGCCTTGCAGATATCCAGCGCTTGTGCAAGCTCGTCATCTTCAGCCTTGCAGATATCCAGCGCTTGTACAAGGTCGTCATCTTCAGCCTTGCAGATATCCAGCGCTTTTACAAGTTCGTCATCTTCAGCCTTGCAGATATCCAGCGCTTTTACAAGTTCGTTATCTTCAGCCTTGCAGATATCCAGCGCTTTTACAAGGTCGTCATCATCAGCCTTGGGGATGGCCAACGCTTTTACAAGTTCGTTATCTTCGATATCCAGCGCTTGTACAAGTTCGTTATCTTCAGCCTTGCAGATATCCAGCGCTTGTACAAGTTCGTTATCTTCAGCCTTGCAGATATCCAGCGCTTTTACAAGTTCGTTATCTTCAGCCTTGCAGATATCCAGCGCTTTTACAAGTTCGTTATCTTCAGCCTTGCAGATATCCAGCGCTATCTGCCGAGCGCTTTTACAAATTCGTCATCTTCAGCCTTGCAGATATCCAGCGCTTTTACAAGTTCGTTATCTTCAGCCTTGCAGATATCCAGCGCTTTTACAAGTTCGTTATCTTCAGCCTTGCAGATATCCAGCGCTTTTACAAGCTCGTCATCTTCAGCCTTGCAGATATCCAGCGCTTGTACAAGGTCGTCATCTTCAGCCTTGGGGATGGCCAGCGCTTTTACGAGTTCGTCATCATCAGCCTTGCAGATGTCCAGCGCTTGTACAAGGTCGTCATCTTCAGCCTTGGGGATGGCCAGCGCTTTTACAAGGTCGTCATCATCACCCTTGCAGATGGCCAGCGCTTTTACAAGGTCGTCATCTTCAGCCTTGAAGATGGCCAGCGCTTTTACAAGTTCGTCATTCTTTTCCATGAAGATGTTCAGCGTTTTGACAAGGTCGTTAATTTCATCCATGGAGATGGCCAACGCCTTAACAAAGTCGTCATTTTCTTTCTTGGACATGGCCAGCGCTTTGAAAAGGTTGTTATTTTCTTCCATGAAGATGTCCAGCGCTTTTACAAGGTCGTTATTTTTATCCCTGGAAATGGCCAGCGCTTTGACTAAGTCGTCATTTTCTTCCTTGAACATGTCCAGCGCTTTTACAATGTCGTTATTTTCATCCTTGGAAATGTCCAGCGCTCTGACAAGATCGTTATTTTCAGCCTTGGATATGGCCAGCGCCTTGACAATGTCGATATTTTCATCCTTGGAAATGTCCAGCGCTCTGACAAGATCGTTATTTTCAGCCTTGGATATGGCCAGCGCCTTGACAATGTCGTTATTTTCATCCTTGGAAATGTCCAGCGCTCTGACAAGATCGTTATTTTCAGCCTTGGATATGGCCAGCGCCTTGACAATTTCGTTATTTTCATCCTTGGAAATGTCCAGCGCTCTGACAAGATCGTTATTTTCAGCCTTGGATATGGCCAGCGCTTTGATAAGGTCGTTATTTTCATCCTTGGAAATGTCCAGCGCTCTGACAAGATCGTTATTTTCAGCCTTGGATATGGCCAGCGCTCTGACAAGATCGTTATTTTCATCCTTGGAAATGTCCAGCGCTCTGACAAGATCGTTATTTTCAGCCTTGGAGATTTCCAGCGCTTTGATAAGGTCGATATTTTCATCCTTGGAAATGTCCAGCGCTCTGACAAGATCGTTATTTTCAGCCTTGGAGATTTCCAGCGCTTTGATAAGGTCGATACTTTCATCCTTGGAAATGTCCAGCGCTCTGACAAGATCGTTATTTTCAGCCTTGGATATGGCCAGCGCTTTGATAAGGTCGTTATTTTCTTGCCGGGAGAAAGACACGACTTTTTGCTGCCTGTCAATTTCATTCCTAGCGTTAGACAGATCACTAAGCAGGCCGTGGTTTTCTTCCTGGAATAAGGACACGAATTTTCGGAGCCTGTGAATTATTTTTCCAGCGTTAGATAAGTCACTGAGCAGGACGCTATTTTCGCGTCGCGATAAGTGCAGGTCATTGATCAGGCCGCTGTTTTCTTCCTCCAGCGCTAATCTTTGCTGCTCTTTCTCTCTCCAAGCCGTTTCTTGAGCCAGCACCGCCCTGTGCAGGACGCTGGCTTCATCTATGGCCTGAAGTAGAAGGACGGACAAGAGGGCGTTTTGTCTTTTTAGGTCCTGCAACGCCAGCTGACTCCGCTCTTGTTCGGCCAGCAGATCAGCAATCACCCAGGCCTTGTGGGCCACGAGCTGTCCCGACGGGGGTTCTCCCTCCACAGGCCCGGCGGCGCGCAGCCCTTCGGCTGGCGGGGTTGTAGGGCCGAGCCCGGTGTACTCCAGAAGCAGATTGGTGGCCAAGGCCCACCACACCAGTGCCAGAACAACGTCAATTCTCATCGTGGTGATGATAATTGAAATACGTCTGAATATAAAATAAGTGCAGAAGTGAGAGACAACGAGGAAAGCGAAAGTGAGCTGAGAGCCGGACGGCAACGGCAGCAGGAAAAGAGGGCAGCAGAAGTGTGTCCCGCCTCTTCCTCCTCCTTGCCGTGTTACCTAACTTATTAAGGATGGCGAATGCATGACGAGAGAGAGAGTTAGTAATTCTGTTAGTTATTCATTCATTCATTCAGTCAGTCAGTAAGGCTTTTTCAGTCACCGCCGAGTGGCCTAAGACTACCCACATGCTGTCCAGAAGACCACCCATCAACCCGGACTCTAAAAGGAACCGTCCAGTGAATCAAGAATGAGCTCCGGGGAGCAGCAAGAGCCAAGCATAACTGGCGCCACTATAAAATTTCTTGCGCCATGACGGGCTTGGGCTATAGGCGGGGATGTAAAGAAAAAAAAAATCCTAATCAGTCAGTTCGTCAGCCAATCAGTCATTTGTCACTAATAATTTTCCTTTCCTTACCTTTCCAGTAACTTCCCTGAGCGTCGCCTCCCGCCGGGCTTCACCTCCGCAGCCCAGGTAAGTACCCAATTAACGCCGTCGATAACTTACTTAGATATTCAGCGGCCCCAGAAAAATGTGTGTGGTGAAGATTTTTTTATTTTAATGTACGGAAGTTGCGCGTTGCCCTCTCTTTCCGTCCCCCTTTTTATTACACCACAATGGCCGTAGTGTGTAATGATGTGTTTAAGAGTACTGACAATTACCTGCGTTAAAATGATCAAAAGGGATGCATGAAATGTTACAGTGCCCGAGGTGATTAGGGAAAAGTCAAAGTGATCAAGGGAAGGTGAAAGCGGTCAAGTGACGGTCAAAGTGCTCGTGGCGGTCAAATTGCTCGTGACGGTCAATATGGTCAGAAATTTCAAAACGGTCAAAGGTCAAGCCAATCCACCGTCAGACCTCTTGACAGCACTCGCCGTTGTTCAGCATTCTGCCACCAAGGTATGAGAAATTTTCCAAGATCTCAATTTCGTCACCACACGCATGGACAGACTGTACCGTTTCATCCAGCAAGCCTCCAAACACCTGCACCTTGGTAGTGGCTCAGAATATCTTGAGTCCCCTTTGCTTCGCCTCCTCGTTCAGTCCCGCGAGAGCCATCACCAGAACCTTCAGCGACTCAGCCAGGATTACTGCATCATCGCCAAATTAGGGTCAGTGGTCATGGTATTAAGTTCAAAATTAGTCATACGGAATCGTTTTTAGGAGTTAATATCGTCATGTCTGTTTCTCTTTTCGGTAGGGATGACTAGATATTTATGTTTTTGGCCGATTTTATTTGCTAGATTAATTCATGAAAGGTTCGCTCCCATTACCTAACTATCACCCCTCATCTGCCTCCTTGCACATGATGGGGGAGGAGGCAGAGATGAGGGTTGGGTTACCGAGGTTTATGGTAACATGTTTTTACGGTACTGTCAATGAGACCAGTTTTTAATGCTTTATGAAATGTTACACTGAATTGGTATCGTATAGTATCATAGATAACCATATTGCGTTAGTATAGTAAGGGTTGAATCATGGCTATGGACGGTTATTTTCAGTATTTAGTGTTTAATGATAGCTATTTTTATGGAGTTTTTAGCATTTCGATTCAGCATAACGAGATATATAGCTTGCGTTCATTGTCTTCTTCCTTAAGTTACTATCTGTATGCTTGTCGACTCACATCTGCTAAAGACTTTCCATGCATAATTTGCCTTATTTTCAACCCCTTCATTATTATCCTCCTCCTCCTCCTCCTCCTCCTCCTCCTCCTCTATCTCATTCCCATTCATCCTCTATTAATCAATTTTTTTTCTCAATTCTATTACGTCTTCCTTCGTCATATTATCAACCCAACCTACTTATCCTCATCTACTACTACTACTACTACTACTACTACTAATAATAATAATAATAATAATAATAATAATAATAATAATAACAATGATAATAATAATAATAATGATAATAATATAAGGATAACAAAATGAAGAACAAGAACAAGAACAACAAGAAAAGAAAGGACGAAGAAAAAGAAAATAAAACATTAACAAAAACACAAAAAACAAAAACCAAAAGCAAAAAAAAAAATAATATCTAAAAAAAAAAAAAAAAAAAACAATCCCCAGAACACGTCACAAACAGGGAACGAACAAAACAGAAGTAGGTGACATTCCAACCCCAATCCCTTATAAAACCCTTCCTTAATGAGCGGCTGTCGAACACTAATAAATACAGATAAGATAAAGAAAAGGGCACATGAGCCTTTCCCCACGACCAGGTGTTGAGCTAATAAATCCCCAGGCAATTCAGGTAACCCTTATCTTCCCTTACACCAGAGACGAACGCAAGAACTTAAGCACCTACGCATGTTATATTCCTACGTCAATGTGTGTTGTTTTGCTCTCTCTCTCTCTCTCTCTCTCTCTCTCTCTCTCTCTCTCTCTCTCTCTCTCTCTCTCTCTCTCTCTCTCTAAATGACCCAAGAAAGTTTCAAGACGGAGAAGGACAAATGAGGAGCTTGTGCGAGTGGAAACAAGGACACAATAGCAATAAGACCGCAGGAAGTTCCATGAGAGATAGGAAAGGCGTGGGGAGCTTGGAGAAGACTGAAGAACAATTGCAAAAAGACCATTAAGGGAGTTTCATGAGAGTTTGGAAGGGCGTGGCGATCGAGCTTTATTGGAAACTGAATAACATGACCTAAGGGAGTATCAAGGAAGAGGTTGTACTTACCAAAGAGGGATGTTGGTGGAGGCTTTCCTGGGGCGATGCTGACCTTGTTCCTGTTCGTGGTTGTCAAGAGGAGGTTGAATTTGCGTGTAATGAACCTGGAAGAAAAATAAAAATAAGGTTAAGTTGGGTTTAGAGTGATAGATTTTAGTGCGATTTCTAGGTTATGATATCATGTGACACTATAGGAAGATATTATAATTTGTTGGTGGTTTGATAAATAAAAAGAAAGGCAATGAACGGAGAGAAATGCTTTTGTAATCTACGTACCAATGGAATAATCGCACACTGTTGGTAAAATGAAACGAAACAAAAAAGGAATAAGTAGGAAGATAAACAAATTGGATACAAATAAATAAACTAGTAAATAAATAAGAAGCAAATAAATAAGAATAATAAGAATAAATGAATAAGATGAAGCAAATAAAAGGAAAAATGAATGAATAAGTTGCAAATCAGAGGATGAAAGGAAAACGGGTAGGCTATTAGGGACGGGCAAAAAGGTTATCAAACGAAGATAAATAAATAGGATGCAAATAAATAAATAAATAAGAGGTAAATAAATAAGAATAATAAGAATAAATAAATAAGATGAAGCAAATAAAATGAAGAATGAATGAATGTTACAAATCAGAGGAGGAAAGGCAAAAGGGTAGGCTATATGTCTGACGGGCAAGAATTAAGGTTATCAAACAAACATATCTGTCGAGTATGATGGTAAAGCTTTATCAAAATTACTCTTTAATCACTCGTTTATGAGCGGGTTAACTTAATAAACATGGTATACCTAATAAAAATAATAAATGTAGTAGATACATAAGCGTGGATTCATTTTCCAAGAATTTGACACAATCACATAAAAAAAAATCTCTATATATATATATATATATATATATATATATATATATATATATATATATATATATATATATATATATATATATATTCTACTAAATTCCATATATCCCTTCTCGGTATATTAAGGG
>NW_026111585.1:122500-162500 GCF_024679095.1 Eriocheir sinensis | reverse complement strand
TGACAAATATACAGAAAAAAAACATCCTCTAACATTTCCCACAGATGGGGCTCAGGAGGCAGTTGTCCCACAGCATAACCAGCCCCATAAAACACCCCAGAAAAGATGATCCCAGAGGCCACTTCTCTGGCACTGTATCTGACATCCTCGCCCCCACTGTGGATATGCAGGAAAGGTGACTTCGCCCACACTCATGGTGGCTGGAAATGCTTTTATTTAACCCACAGTAGCACATGCGGTGCTATATATATTAGAGGAACTGCAATAACACATTGAAAATTCAGTAATCTACATGACAAAATTTTTCACTATTATTGCAGTTTTTCTAATGTAAATATATACTACAGGTGGCATTATGGGTTGACTAAAAGCGATTAAAAGCGTTTCCAGCTACCATGAGTGTGAGCGAGGTCACTTTTCCTTCATATCCACAGTAGGGGCCAGGGTGTTAGGTATAGTGCTGCATAAGTGGCCCTCGGCATGGTGACCTCAGTAGCTCAGTTGGGTTGATTTATACACAGATAGCCCAGGTTTGATCTTTTTTTTTCCCTGCCTATAGTGCTTTTAGGCTTTCTTGAGAGACCTGGATGGTAGTCGGCCCTAGCCCGTCATGATGCAGGCAAGTGTTTTATAGTGGCGCCGTCTTTTCTTGGTGTGGTGGTTGGTCACAGTGGTGTACATTTTGAGATCTTTATTGTAGTTTCTCTAATAATAAGTTATGTCTGTTCAGAAAATGAAAATAGCTTGTAAGATTTTGCATAAATATTTTCCGATCAAAATTTACAGTCTCTTTAATTTGTTCATTTCCTGCCTGAAGCCTATACGTACATAATCATGATATAAATAAATGAACAAAAATATTTATCAAACATCACTGAATATAATGTATTTCCTACTACAACTACTACTACTAACACTAGTTAATGTTGGCAATATATGCTAAAATGCTGATGATACAGAGATTGGCAGAGTAATTGGAGTCGGATCAGGTCGCTAGTATTCCAGATGAACTAGACAGATTGGCGTTAATGGGTAATGGCAGACGGAGTCTAATGTCTGAAGTGCAGAATAAGCACTATCTTGACGTAATATCTTGATGTATAAATAAAAAAACCCACACTGCCAGACGATAAGCTATATTTTAACTAACAGTTTTCAGGATATTGCTACCATCTTCAGTGGTGTGTGAAAGAAAGACACTCGAAGATGGTGGCAGTGTTGGTTTTATTTGTACATCTGGAAGTGCAAATTTGAGGTATATGGAACAACCTCATAATTATTACATTAAAAATGACACCGTTTCTAAGAAGATTAAAGAGGAGGAATTTAGATTCTGATGACCTCTGATTCCATCTAGAGCATAATGCATTCATCCTAGATATTGCATGCAATAGGGTATTGGGATTCATTTCGAGTGAGAGGCAACAAGTGCTGATGTCAACAAGCTTGGCATTTAGTATTAAGTTAGATCTTACCATGATAATGCTTGGCCACTCATAATTGTAGAATGGGTATCAAAACAAGAATTGGTGGGCTGTGGAGGATGACAAGTGATGATTTACGGTCTAAAAACTTGGATATAGAGTGGAGACCTTGAACAGTTAATTAAACTTGCATTTTTATAGAGAGGCAAAGGGTGCAAGGAGACTTGATCGAAGTTTATAAATGGACAAAGGCTTATTAAGGGGAGATGAGTAAGAATCTTGATGGTAAGAGAGCTGGTAGGACATGTAATAATATTTAAATTTGAGAATTGATTCCACAGGGTCATAAAGTAAAAATACTACCATCAAGAGAATGAGGAACAGGCCTGGCTTCCTTCATAAAGAGAGTCAATAAGATGAACACATTAATACTAAATGTTTAGATAACTAGAAGATGTTGGGGAGCTATATACAACGGTGAAGAAGACTTTGCAGGCCTCCCTCACAATCACCTCCCAAGTTTTCTCTGAAGAACACGAGGCTGCTGCTCCATGATTTCCTGAGAACTGGTATAAGGAGTGTGTGTCCTTTATACTCTTATAATAGTTAAAGATATGGTTGATGAGGTGCAGGTAATCCCATCATGATGATGCATTTTGCATTCCCCAAACTGTCCAAAATTTGGCTTGCAGGTACCATGTCTTCACGGATATGATGCCAAGTCTCCAGAACATTTCCTGCTCCACTGCCCAAAGATTCCACTCCCTCCCTCACCAACCTCAGTAAGCATCCCTAACCAGACTCAACATCCACAGGCCAACTTTTACATAGAAGGCCTGCTGGGCAGCACTGACACCCTCAGCCCCAAGCACTTTTGCGCTTCCAAGCCCCTCAAGTCTATGCAAACCTTCCCTGCAGAAGTCACCTAGCAACTCAATAGGATTCTAACCCTCCCCTGGTGACATCGACAGAATAACCAACATCCGCTAACATTTCCCACTGATGGGCTCAGGAGGCAGTGGTCCCACAACCTAACCAGCCCCATAAAACACCCCAGAAAAAGATGATCCCAAGGCCACTTCTCTGGCACTGTATCTGACATCCTCGCCCCCACTGTGGATATGTAGGAAGGTGACTTCGCCCTTACCTCATGGTGGCTGAAATGCTTTTGGCATTTAACCACAGTAGCACATGCGGTGCTATATATATATTAGAGGAACTGCAATAACACATTGAAATTCAGTAATCTACATGACAAAATTTTTCACTATTGTTGCAGTTTTTCTAATCTTCAAATATATACTACAGGTGGCATTATGGGTTGACTAAAGAAGCAATTAAAGCGTTTCCAGCTACCATGAGTGTGAAGGCAGGGAATCACTTTAATCCTTCATATCCACAGTGAAGCTCAGGTATCAGGTATAAATGCTGCATAAATGGCCCTTGGCAACATGGTGACCTCAGTAGCTCAGTTGGGTTGATTTATACACAGATAGCCCATGGGTTTGATCTTTTTTTCCCAGCCTATAGTGCTTTTAGAGCTTTTCTTTGAGAGACCTGGATGGTAGTCGGCCCTAGCCGTCATGATGCAGGCATGTGTTTATAGTGGCGCCGTCTTTTTCTTGGTGTGGTTGGTTGGTCTGACAGTGGTGCATTTCAGAGATCTTTATTGTAGTTTCTCTAATAATAAGTTATGTCTGTTCAGAAAATGAAAATAGCATAAGATTTTGCATAAATATTTTTCCGATCAAAATTTACACAGTCTCTTTAATTTGTTCATTTCCTGCCTGGAAGCCCTATACGTACATAATCATGATATAAATAAATGAACAAAATATTTATCAAACATCACTGAATATAATGTATTTCCTCTACTACAACTACTACTACTAACACTAGATTAATGTTGGCAATATAATGCTAAAATGCTGATGATACAGAGATTGGCAGAGTAATTGAGTCGGATCAGGTCGCTAGTATTCTCGGGATGAACGCTAGACAGATTGGGTGAATGGGCAGGGAAGTGGCAGATGGAGTTCAATGTCTGGAGGAGTGCAAAGAATGGGCTAATCCTCTGACGTAATATTCTTGATGTATAAATAAAACCCACACTGGCAGACGATAGTTATATTTTTAACTAAGCGACAGTTTCAGTGGACACCACCACCATCTTCGAAATGGTGTAAAAAGACCACTGAAGATGGTGGCAGTCGACGAACTATTTGCTGCATCTCAGAAAGATGCAGATACTCCTGAGTGTATATAGGAACAACCCTCATAATTATTGGTTAAATGACACTCCCTAAGAAGATCAAGGTGTGAGGAGGAATTCAGGGATCTTTGACCTCTGATCTCCCATCTAAAAGAGCACAATGCATTCATCCTAGATATTATTGCAAATAGGGTATTGGGATTCATTTTCCAAGGAGAGAGTAAGCAACAAGTGCTGATGTCATCAAGCTATATTTAGCATTAGTTAGATCTTGTATCATGATAAATGTGTTTTTTTCTGGTCACCTTCATAATTGTAGAATGGGTATCAAAATGTTAGAATTGGTACAGTGGAGGATGACAAAGATGATTTGCTGGGTTCAAAAAACTTGACATGGGGAGACTCCGAACAGTTAATTAAACTTGCATTTTCTAGAGGCAAAAGGGTGCAAGGAGACTTGATCGAGGACATTTATATATAAATGGATGAGAAAGGGCTTTAACCAAAAGGGGATATTTATAAGGTTCTGATGGTAGAAGGCTAGGTAGGACATGTAATAATGGGTTTAAATTTTGATAAATTCAGATTCCACAGGGTCATAGGCAAAAAATACTTTACCAACAAGAGAATGAGTGGAACAGGCCTGGCCTTCATGTTATGAGAGTCAATAAGATGAACACATTAATAAAATGTTTAGATAAATTCATAGGTAGTGATGTTGGGGGAGCTTACATGCTAACAGTGAAGAAGACTGGTAGTGGCCTCCTCAATCACCTCCCAAGCTTTCCGAAGAACACGAGGCCGTTGCCTCCATGATTTCCTGGAGAACTCAGTATGGGCAGGTGTGTCCTTGACACTCTTACAATACAAGATGGGCATGCAGTTGATGAGGCAGGCAATCCCATCATGGATGTTACTCTCCGGCATTCCCAAACTGTCCAAAAATTTGGCTTTGCAGGTGTCTGCTGCCTCACGGGTATGATGGCAAGTCTCCAGAAGACATCTAGCTGCCTTCAACACTCTCCTGTGAAACTGGTACAGTTTCATCTGTTAATCGTGCTCCTCTGGTCTGTTGAAGAAGGAGTTGGTGATACTCATCCTGCTGCTTCCGACAGGCCTGGTACTCTGCATCAGAATTTCCTCCTCTGCCGTGGGGCAGCAGAAGAGGAGGCCACATTGCATGTAAATGCCAGTTAGTGATGGTGCAGTGGATGCAGAGGATGAAGCTTCTGGCTGGAAAGATGTAGAAGCACTAGGAGGTGCAGGTGCTTCAGCACATTCAGCGGCAGAAGTAGCAGAGGACCTCTGTCGTTGGCAGATTTTCCACTCCACAGCTGTGAAATAATACAATGCATTATCAGTCATACTTATACATGAAGATGATGTGACTCAGGAAATTTCTTCCTTCAATAACAATGTTAGCTTCTTTTCTTATAATACTTGAAAAACACTACCCCATCAATAAAGGCACCAGAGAATTTGATATCTATTGCATTTTATAGTTATTTAAATTTAATCCTAGACTGGGCCCCCTCAGAGCTTGTTCCAGAAATGAGTAACTTATCTATCTATATCTATATCTATCTCTATCTATCTATCTATATCTATATCTATATATCTATCTCTCTATCTATCTATCTCTCTCTCTCTCTCTCTCTCTCTCTCTCTCTCTCTCTCTCTCTCTCTCTCTCTCTCTCTCTCTCTCTCTCTCTCTCTCTCTCTCTCTCTCTCTCTCTCTCTCTCTCTCTCTCTCAAGATATATATCTATATCTATCTATCTATCTATCTATATCTATCTATCTATCTATCTATCTATCTATCTATATATATATATATATATATATATATATATATATATATATATATATATATATATATATATATATATATATATATATATATATATATATATATATATATATATATATATATATATATATATATATATATATATATATATATATATATATATATATATATATTTTTTTTTTTTTTCATAACTTTTAACCGAAACCAGTGTATCAAAAACTCAAAATTGAAGATGAGAAAAACAATGATAGTATTTATATGCAGCACCAGAACAAGAATGCAGAAAGCTGGATAATATAATGTGATATACTTTCAAGCAATGATTAACTTACTGAAAGTAACATCCATGATGGGAGTGCCTGCCTCATCCACTGGATGCCCATCTTGAATGGCAAGAGTGTCAAAGACATCCTCGCCCATGTTGAGTTCTCCAGAGATCATGGGCAACAGTCTCATGTTCTTCTGTAATCTTGGGAGGTGATGGAGGAGGGCACCACCAGTCCTCTTCACCTTCAGCTTGTAGGCTCTCTCTTCCTTTTCACACTGCAATGAAACATGATTTTAATAACAATAATATATCAAAGGCATACTGAATTGTAAACCCTTTAACAATACACCTCTGCAATGCAGTGGTTCGAGTCCCTAACAATGAATCTGCGGGCCTGGGCAGTCGGCATGCAGCCACCCAGCCGTTCATCCTTCCTTTCACCCGGGTACCTGGGGCCACCAGGGAAAGTAAACTGTGGTAACCCAGATGTTACACTGGTACTGTATCTGGTTTATGGGTTGTCTCATGACAGGCTCAAAGGATCAATGGGATGGAGATGAGCACTGCCACCACCCGCAGCTATAGCGTGTGCTCCCAACAACCTTTTCCTTTACCTTTTCCTTTACCCTTTGACCAAATATAGTAAAGAGCATTGGAAACAACTTGTTGTACCAAAATTGATATTAGTGTTGCAGATTTAATATTCTAGTGCCTATTAATATTAATAGTGTTTGCATTAAAGATACATTGCTATTCAATTAGGTTGATAACATGGGATTATTTTAGTTTGAATATAGCTCTTAACTAACAAAGCAAGAATTAATGGGTTACTATTTGATCAGCAATGGTATAATATTATCATATGTAAGAGCTACACCTGCTCTATGCTTATTGCTATTCTACCAGTAATTCTTTCTGTTTGCCTTACAAATAACATGTAATAACAATGAAAAATAACTATAGCCTATTTTTAATGCATTATGATTATTTTGGATCTGGAGAACACATTATTAGTGTAATCTGTGTCTCAAAAGGTGAAAAGTTGATCATTTTAATCATCACCCAAACACTGGAGTGGATAGGTATTTATCAAAGGGGGGCACATCTGAGTATGGGAGGGCACTAGACAAGTGAAGCTCCGCGGCATTCTGATGCCACACAGAATGTTACAAGGGCACATTCTAAGATCATATTAATGGTGGGTATAAAGGCATGGTCGATGGGGGCAGTATGTTAATTCTCAGGGGGGAGGGAGTGGCATGTGACCCCCAGTTGCTTCGCAACCGCACGCTGAGGTGGAAGCATTTTCCCCGTGACCCCGTGATGCAAGAACTATATGGTAATTCACAGTAAGAGCATTTATTATTTTATTGCTAAATTGTGGCAGCGACGCCGTGTTTTGAATCTCCCGCTCACAATACATGTTCCAACACTATTCACCAACAAATAGTAACTTTATTCTGATGGAATGTCCACCGACACCTCCTACATAATGCAACCACATACTCATACGTGAAACATGCTGCCTGTCACCAGAACGGGGTGAATTGTCTTGCCTAGTTGGCTGTTACAACCACTAAGTTAAAGCGAGAATAATATATACCAAACTATACTACCAATACATATTATAATAGCGGTTATTTTTTTAGATACGATGGCAAAATATAATTGTTTAGTCGGTCATCATATGAAACTGGCAATATAATTAAGCAAGCTGTATAGTATTTGCCTTTATCTTTCCAATGATATGCCGAATATTTGCTACAATGCATAGTTACAGAGGTGTGGAGGTGAAAATAGAACTCACCTCCCCCCTGCCCGACAGCGCACAGGGGTCATGACGCGTTGCGCACTGAAAGGATCGAGGAGAGGAGGACCTGAAGCGATACAAAGCGATACTGGTCAAAAGGTTAACTATATACAACGTAAAATCAATGCACCTCATTTACTTACTTCAATTTGATGCGGTTGAAACTTCTTTTCAATTGTTGAACTGATCGCGGCTCCAGATCAGGGTGCATGGCGTTGAAGTTT
This sequence comes from Eriocheir sinensis, assembly GCF_024679095.1. Classification (NCBI taxonomy): domain Eukaryota; kingdom Metazoa; phylum Arthropoda; class Malacostraca; order Decapoda; family Varunidae; genus Eriocheir; species Eriocheir sinensis. The sequence continues at coordinate 154,753 of NW_026111585.1, read as the reverse complement.
TTGGCGATCTCATCCCACGCCAAGTTCTTCTTGTGCTGGACCGCAGTGCTGGTTGACCTATCTTGAAGGACAGGCCTTCCCTCCACTAGCTGCACCAGGACTCTCCTCTGCCTTGACGAAAGTGGTGCAGCGCGGTCCATTGTCGATCAGCTTCCGTGCGCGCGCGTTGTTGTGATGGTGGAATATGCATTCATATCGGCACTCTGCATTATCTTTTTCATTTTTCTTTTTTTCATAATTGTTTAATTTGAATTTGTATCTTAAATGCTATTATTTTTAAAAGAGTACTTCCTTATAATTTCTTATATGTATGACTGCTGAAATAAAAGTTATGCACTGCACCTCGTCTTCTTCCATTAATTACGGCTATATCTAGCTTTTCTGTTTTGTTTATCTCTAAATTTATAATTTTCTCTTAATGTAGTCCCGATATGAAACATGATTTTTGAAAAAAACGGGAAATCGGGCCGGTGCGTGGCCAGCTGATGCCGATCAGGCGTACCAACACCCAGATGCAGCCAGATGCAGCGGGGGCTGCTGGCGGGCTGGTCTCTCAATACGGTCGAGGACGAAGTAACTTTGCCTACCTACATGGTCGAGCGACAGGAAAGGACGCTAGCCTTCGCGTCTAACAATACCACCCTTGACTCCACTCTGTCCAGAAGAGCTGTGTGAGTGGAGCCTCCCCCACACGTGAGATGCATACTCCATACGAGGGTGAACAAGGCCCTTGAAGAACTGGCGGAGACGATACAGAATGCCCAACCTCGAGGAAGCTGATTTAGTGAGAGAGATGTGAAGTTACCAGTTGAGATTTTGAGCTAAGGATAGACTGAGGATATTTAGTGTTGAAGAAGGTCACAGCTGAGTGCTGTCGAAGAATAGGGGATAGATGTTTAGAAGATTGTTTCGAGTTAATAGGTGGAGATACTGCGTTTTTGAGGCACTGAAGAACACCAGGTTCCTTCTGCCCCAATCGGAAATGATAGCAAGGTTAGAGGTGAAGCGTTATGCAGCCTCCAGTCGTATAATTCCTGTTGAGAGGGTCTTCTGCTGAAAAAATTGAATAATGCAAAGTAGAGTCATCGGCGTACGAGTGGATAGGACAGTTTGTTATGGAAAGAAGATCATTGATGAATGACAGGAAGAGTGGGTGATAGGACAGAGCACTGTGGAACACCACTGTTGATAGGTTTAGGGGAAGTAAAGTGATCGTCTACCACAGCAGAGATAGAACGGACGGAAAGAAAACTGGCGATAAAGGAACAGAGAGGGATATAATCCGAAAGAGGGCAGTTTAAAAAGCAAAGACTGGTGTCAGACTCTATCGAAGGCTTTCGATACGTCTAGCGCAACAGAAAGTTTCACCGAAACGGCTAAGAGAGGATGACCAGGAGTCAGTTAAGAGCAAGAAGATCGCCAGTAGAACGCCACTTGCGGAATCCATACTGGCGATCAGATAGAAGGTTAGAAGTGGAAAGGTGCTTTTGAATCTTTCGGGTTTAGGATTGATTCAAAAGACAAAGATAGACAGGAAAGTAAAGCTAAATCTAGGTAGTTAGAGTCATTGTAACGGTCACACATCTTAGGCACATATGAACTGAAAACAATCTTCCAAACACCTATCCCCTATTCTTCGACAACTCCCAGCTGTCACCTTCGTCAACACTAAATATCCTCGGTCTATCCTTAACTCAAAATCTTAACTGGAAACTTCACATCTCCTCTCTTACTAAATCAGCTTCCTCGAGGTTGGGCGTTCTGTATCGTCTCCGCCAGTTCTTCTCCCCCGCACAGTTGCTATCCATATACAGGGGCCTTGTCCCCCCTCGTATGGTGTATGCATCTCACGTGTGAGGGGGGCTCCACTCACACAGCTCTTCTGGACAGAGTGGAGTCTAAGGCTCTTCGTCTGATCAGCTCTCCTCCTCTTACTGATAGTCTTCTACTTCTCTAACTCCGCCGCCATGTTGCCTTCCTTTTTATCTTCTATCGATATTTTCAAGCTGACTGCTCTTCTGAACTTGCTAACTGCATGCCTACCCCCCCTCCCCCCTCCCGCGGCCGCGCCGCACACGACTTTCTACTCAAGCTCATCCCTTTACTGCCCAAATCCCTGAAGGCGGTGTCACACTAGCACTTTTTCCGTCAACTTTTTCCGTCGTTTTTCTGAAAATCGTCGCTATCTTGGCTGCGGCCTGTCACACACAAACGGTGTCTCGTCTGAAACTTTCCGTCGGCACAGACCAAGGAATGTAAACAAACATGGAGTCCACGCTGCGGCAAAGATACGCTGCTCTTAACCTAATACTGTGTATTGTGAGACTTAGACGAGCTAAACAAGCCAAAAAGCGTGCATGGATGCGCTCATGGTTGGGTCGTCGGGAAAGAGAAAGTGTGTACCATAGGCTGTTAAAAGAGCTGAGTTTAGAGGATCATGAGACTCTGAAGAATTGGATCAGGTTGGACAAGAGCCAGTACCACAGACTTCTGGAGTTAGTGACACCTCTTATTGCCAGAAATGACACCAGGATGAGGAAGGCTGTCACTGCAGCAGAGCGTTTGAGACAGGTTGAAGCCACGCGGAAAGTCTCGGTCTTGGTCTTGGAAATGTAAACAAAGGCGGAAATTTGCAGGCGGAAACGATCCTGATCGTCTGACAAATTCATGCGATAAGTTCATGCGGAACGATGAAAAATCGACGGAAAAAGTGCTAGTGTGACACCACCTTTACGCACGAGTTAACCAGCATCTTCACTTTTTCATCCCTCACGCTGGTAAACTCTGGAACGATCTTTCTTCATCTGTATTTCCTCCTGCCTACGACTTGAACTCATTCAAGAGGAAGGTATCAGGACACCTCTTCTCACGTAATTGACTGCTCTTTCAGGCACCCTCTTCGAATTCTTTATAGGAGCAGCGAGTAGCCGGCTTTTTTTTATTGTTGTTTCCTTTTTTTTGTGCCCTTGTGCTGTCTCCTTCGCTGTAAAAAAATAAAAAAAGTGCAGTCAGCTTTATTCCTCTGATGATGTAAAAAAATGCTTTTACTCTTTCATACTGCCTCATTTCGAGTACTGTCATTCCGTTTGGATTTCTGCAGCTGAGTCTCACTTAAAGCTGTTGGATAGAGTGTTCAACCAGATTAAATTTCTTCTTCTGAATCTCGAGATTAATCTTCGGCATCGTCGCTTGGTGGGATCATTGTCTTATTTTTTTCAAAATTGTGTCTAATATCGACCACCCATTGCACCGTCGTTTGCCTGCTCTCTCACAACCATCACGACACTCCTTGGAGCTAAATGACCGTTCCTTGTCTGTCGACCGATGTAATGCATCACAATTTTCCCGGTGTTTCATCCCAGCGACCGTCACTCTGTGGAATACACTTCCTAATGTGTTTATTATTTATAGTAATTGTGAAACATTTAAAATACATGTGAATGCCTTTCTTCTCTCTTAGCACGCTACCTACTAGATTTTTCTCCATCTTCCTATTCTTTGCTTTATCCTTCATTCTGTATTTCCCGATATCGGTGAAGTGTCGTCCGCTGGGCCTTTTGGCTTATAGCATTCGTGCTTTCCGGCGGGTCACCTTCATTGATTCATATAATAATAATAATAATAATAATAAAAAACACCTCGGGGGAGGCGACGGTTGAATGTTGGCGTGCTTCGTGGCGTCCAGGAAGACGCATGTTCACGTCACGCCCGCCGCTACAAACAAGCTGACAATTTTTCAATCACCGCTGAGTGGCCACCCATCAACACGGACTCTTAGATTCTCTCTAAAAGAGGACCAAAGATGAGCTCTGGGGAGCAGCATGGGCCAAGCAGGATGGCACCACTATAAACACTTGCCTGCGCCATAACGGGGTGGGGCTGACCATCAGGCCTACCAAGAAAGACTACCGGTGTGGTGTCATGAGACATCCCAAGATCGTGAGACATCCCATCCTGAATATATATATGAATTTCGACACGGTACCGTGTCTTTTGTCGACTGCTTGTCGGGATCTGTCCCACCCAAGTTTATTTGTTATTATGAAAGCAAATGATGACGCATGTATGTATATAATTACGATATGAACAATCACTTCTTCTTGTGACCTGTTCCACTTTGCATCGCTTTTTAGGTCCTCCTTGGTACTTTTTTACACTTAGACGCTTCACTTAGTTACTCTGTGATAGTAAAGATTGGGTTCCGCGATGCGAAATTAAGGATGGGATGTCTTAGGACACCGGATGACAGATGACACCACACCGGCGCCAAAGGCGAAACGTAAAACAAAAGTATTCTAAGACGCTTTGGACTGTCACAACAACTATTTACAAGGGCACAAAGATGATATGTCGGGTTCTCCAGAGTGTTCCTCACGCACATGGTACAGAAGCTTTGTCACACTACCACCAGGGTCATAAAACTATACATGGAAATGCCCAACACAATGCCTACGAGTCATGTCGCATGCGTGTGATAGTGCATCGAATTGTCTATGAAGATTATGCTGCTAAGACTTTTCATATAATCATCTCCCTTCCTCCTATTGGCTGTCCTCTACCTCTTGAAAAGCCACCGCAGTATTGCTTCCCGTACTGTCTTCTGCCAATATTGTCAAGCTAACTGCTCCTCCGTCGCCTTATTCTCAACTACTCTTTCGTCAGGTCACTCCAGGATCTCTTGGTCTTGTAGTCGTATATATTCAGAGGTGTTACCGGCTTCACTAGCTTCCCACATCGTTCCCTTTTTAACCTTTCCTTCCTCGTGTTCCCAAGCCTCCTATAGCACATCTACAGTTCGTATCCTCACTTCCGCAAAACCTGCGTGAGCCACTTACACATTGAAACAGGTGAGGCGTGACGTATTTGTGACGTGTATCCACCCCCTACCTCCACCCCTGGCTTCCCCTACTCCCACCCCTCCCTTTCCCTCCCTCCTACCCTCCTCCTTCTCCCCACCCTCTTTTTCCCCCATATCTGCCCCTCCCCACCCCTCTCTCTCTCTCTCTCTCTCTCTCTCTCTCTCTCTCTCTCTCTCTCTCTCTCTCTCTCTCTCTCTCTCACTTGCGATGTACACGAGATATGAATACATGCACACGTATGACTTGAATTAATGGCATGTAAATATAAATTATATGAAGTCTGCATCAGCATCAACAGTGATGACGAGGATGACCTGTTTGTCGATGGTGATGAATTTTGAAGTAACATATGTGGTCAGTTATTTACATTATTAGTTCACCCATGATATACTCTCTGTCTATTTTTGTGTGCTATGACTTTTTAACATAGCTATCTACATGAATACATATCGTAAAACAGTCTTTTCCTAATATCAGACGAAAATTTTCATATATTTCTCCAATTTCGTTTCACGTTTTTACTCTGCAATGAATTCCCGCTTCAATTCCATCCTTATTCCTTTCCGTCTCTTACGCGATTTCCTATAAATGATCAAGCGTCAGCTTCGTGCTTCATCCCATCATACGCTCAACGTAACCTGTGGGAAGGAAGGTCATATACTCGTACAACTTTCAATGGTTGTATAATTGCCAAACAAACCTCATACAGCACTTAAGCAACATTCAGTTACGCTGAAACAGGAATCAGGGTCGTGTGCATAAAACACCAGACCATACTTGGCATATACTTTCGAGTTATCCGCCATTATAGACAAGTCATATGCGTGCAAAGCTTCACATCACATGTGCACCGAGAGAGAGAGAGAGAGAGAGAGAGAGAGAGAGAGAGAGAGAGAGAGAGAGAGAGAGAGAGAGAGAGAGAGAGAGAGAGAGGAGGAATGGGGAGAAAGAGAGGGAAGAGAGGGTGGGGAAGGAGGAAGGTAGGAGGGGTGGGAGTAGGGGAAGCCAGGGGTGGAGGTAGGTGGTGGATACACGTCACAAATACGTCACGCCTCACCTGTTCGAATGTGTAAATGGTTCACGCAGGTTTTGCCATCACAGTCAAGAGTAAACGCCATAATTAACCGCATCTGGCATTGCACAATAGCGTCAAAAATTAGCGGAGTGTGTGAAACAAACTGTGCCAAAATCCCATGCTGATCCGAGTCTTCGTGTGAAAGATATTTGCGAAAAACGGCATGTCATAGGGTCTGATATGGATAGTAAGTGAGAGAAGGAGCAGAATAGGTCAGATAGGATCGCCTCCATGTCGCCCACCATCACCAATGGAACTCTAATCCCCCTCCCCCTCAGGCCCCTCTTGGGTCCAGACACGTGAGGCCTCTCTCTCTCTCTCTCTCTCTCTCTCTCTCTCTCTCTCTCTCTCTCTCTCTCTCGCAACAAACCCGTAACCGTGATCCCGCAAGTACCACCACCTCTATTACTAAGCCTCTAGATAACTTAAAAATCCTTAGTTTCAATGCGCGTAGCCTAAGCAACAAATTTGATGAACTGAGATGTCTTGCTTTAACAGAAAATTTTGACATAATTGCTATAACCGAAACATTTATCGACACCACAAATATTGATTTAAGTTCCGAATACAACATAGATGGCTACAGACTCTTCAACAAAGATCGTGTAAACCGTAGAGGCGGTGGCGTCGCCCTTTATGTCAAAAGCTATTTGCAACCCACTGACAAAACACCGGGAAACAGTAACGTTGAACATTTGTGCGTGCGAGTAAACATTGCAAAAGTCAACTTAAATATATCTGTCACCTACAGACCTCCCGGGCAATCACTCGATGACGACCTTGAAATGTACAGCGTCTTAAGGCAGTCACTTAATAACAGCGACTCACTGATATTAGGAGACTTTAACCTCCCACATATCGGCTGGGCGACACTGTCAGGTACAGAAGGCGAGTCACATAGAATGATCGAATTTCTAGAAGAAAATTATCTAAGCCAAATGGTTTCTGAGCCAACTCGACAAAATAATATACTCGACCTTGTTATAACGACCCAAGATAACCTAATCAGTAGTGTCACGGTAGGAGAACACCTCGGTTCTTGCGATCATAAATTAGTGCGCGTCGACATTAAAGCTCAATCATCAGTGACTGAAAATAAAGTAAAGGTGCCCAATTTCAAAAGAGCTAACTTCGTAGAAATCCGACAAAAACTAACAGAAATACAACTATCAGATGACGGCAACGTAGAGGAAGCCTGGCTAAGCCTTAAAAATCACTTACTCACTCAGCAGAACACATTCGTCCCCTTGTGCGAGAAGCGAATTAACACTAATAAAAGCCCACCGTGGTTTAATAGCGAAATTAAACAATCAGTCAATGAGAGAAAATTGTTTTACAGGTTAAAGAAAGAACAAAGCACGCCCGAAAACATTAGACTTTATAATGATGCCAGGCGACGAGTAAAAAGACTAGTAGGTCAGGCAAAGCGTAGATACGAAGAAAATATTGCAGCCAACTGTAAAATAATCCGAAATCTTTCTTCAGTTACATAAACAACAGAAAGGCGATCAAAAGTGGTATTGGACCTTTAACAAACAGCGACGGTGCACTAGTGACTGACAGCCAACACATTGCAAACCTCTTAAACAATTACTTTTCCTCGGTGTTTAATACTAACAGTCTTCCTCTCACTACCACCAACACCAGTACTATTGTAAATCTCGAGCATGCATTGCCTAATTTTGAAATAACAACCGATGAAGTCCTTAAAGCTCTCCATTCACTTAAAACAAATAAAAGTCCTGGACCTGACAAAGTATATCCAACTCTGCTGAAAGAAACAAAGAGCGAAATACTCTCCTCCCTCACAACCGTATTCAATATGTCCTTGCGACAAGGCATCGTACCTTCAGATTGGAAAAAGGCTAACGTGACACCGATTTTCAAGAAAGGAGACATTAAAGTACCAGGTAATTACAGGCCCATTAGTCTAACTTCGGTTGTAGGTAAGCTACTTGAGGGCATAATTAGAGACAAAATTGTGAATTACCTTGAAAGCCACTCATTGATTGGGGACTCACAACATGGCTTCCGAAACAAAAGATCCTGCCTATCAAACCTATTAACCTTTTATAACGACCTCTTCATTGTTTATGACGTAACCAAATCACTGGACGTAGTCTATCTTGATTTCCAGAAAGCGTTTGATAAAGTCCCGCATCATAAATTACTTTACAAATTAAAGCAAATAGGTATTGACGGTCAAGTAAACCAATGGATCGCGAATTGGTTGAGCAACAGACAACAAAGAGTAGTGATTGACGGATTTAACTCAGAGTGGGCGCCTGTCACTAGTGGCGTCCCTCAGGGCTCGGTCCTTGGCCCAGTGCTCTTCATTATTTACATCAACGACGTGGATGTTGGACTCAATAACCGCATTAGTAAATTTGCAGACGACACAAAGATTGGCAACTCGGTTCTCACTGACGAAGACAGGCAAAGCCTCCAAGAGGATTTGCACAAAATTTCAGCTTGGTCGGATAGATGAGAGATGCCCTTTAACGTAGACAAGTGCCAGGTCCTTCAAGTTGGAACGAGGAATAAGAAGTTCGAATACGAAATGCGCGGCGTTAAACTCAAAAGCGTTCAATGCGTCAAAGACTTGGGGGTCAAAATCGCGTCAAACCTCAAATTCTCACAGCAATGCATCGATGCAGCAAATAAAGCGAACAGAATGTTGGGCTTCATTAAAAGAAACTTTGTATTCAAGAATAAAGATGTAATACTCCCGCTCTACAACAGTTTAGTCAGACCCCACTTGGAATATGCGGTACAGTTTTGGTCTCCCCACCATGCAAAGGATATTGCTAAATTAGAAGGTGTTCAGCGTCGGGCAACGAAAATGATCCCTTCCTTGCGCAACAAATCCTACGAAGAAAGGCTTTCTACCCTTAACATGTTCTCTCTTGAGAAACGTCGCCTCCGAGGAAAACTGATCGAATGTTTTAAAATACTTAATGGTTTCACGAATGTAGACAGATCAACATTGTTTATGATCGATGACACTTTGCGCACGAGGAACAATGGCGTAAAACTCAGATGTAGACAAGTAAATTCAGACTGCACCAAATTTTTCTTCACCAACGTTGTAGTGCGAGAATGGAATAAGCTTCCACCGTAAGTGGTCCAGTGTAACACGATTGACTCCTTCAAAAATAAGCTCGACCGCCACTTCCTTCAACTTAATATCAACTAGAGTAGAAATGCAACGCTTTGGAGTCTTCTGATTAATGTAAAAGGTTTAAGGACAGACCACCAAGTCTGGACCATGGGGTCTGTGTGGTCTGATTTTCTATGTAAATCTATGTAAATCTCTCTCTCTCTCTCTCTCTCTCTCTCTCTCTCTCTCTCTCTCTCTCTCTCTCTCTCTCTCTCCGCAGTGCCAACGAGATTAATGATAAGTAGAAATAGTAATAAATGAGTTTTAAAGATTAAGTGACAAGTCAAAGGTAGATGCTATGTTAAGAAAACGATATTAGGCTATAGGGAAAATTAAGATGAAAATAGCATTGACCAAAAAAAAAAAAATAGGTAGAAGAATAACGATATCAACAGTTTCTTGCCCCCGCCTCACCCCCGAACACACCGTAATGTAACTTCGACTCATCCCCCGAAAATCACCCCCGACAACGGAAACGAAAAAGATGAACGAGTAAGGTAAAAAAAAACTCCTTCCTCAGCCAGTCACTCTCGGCACTTAGCGACACGCGAGCCGCACTATTTGAGCTGAAGTGGCGAGCAGGAGCGAAGGAAGTCGTCAAAATGGCCATAATTAAAATGTAAGCCCCTAAGGCACACACACACACACACACACACACACACACACACACACACACACAGTTACTCTTTCAAACCCACTGCAGAATTAGACTTTACACACACACACACACACACACACACACACACACACACACACACACACAGTTACTCTTTCAAGCCGATTACATAATTAAACACTTTACACACACACACACACACACACACACACACACACACACTTTCCCCGACACAAGGTATTACAGAACGACTAGGCTATTACTTCACTCATGTCATTTATACAAATTAGCTGGACATAATAACACATACACACACACACACACACACACACACACACACACTTAGAACACTCGTCATACCTTTCTCTATCCTTGTTATCTAATATAAATGGTGAACGATGAGGGATGGCGAGGATTTCCAACGATTAACATAAGAAAACTAAATCTCTTAATACACACATAAGCCACGGGAGGAAATGTCACAGAGAAGCTTAACACATTCACCATACCTTCCTAGACCACTTTGAATGACCGTAAATACCGACGGATAAGTTATGGTGAGGATGTTGAACGATTAAGACAAGAGAAATGCAACGCTCGCTACGGACATAAACCAAGGGAGCCAATAACACAGGAGGGAAGCTGTGAACCCATCCTCCTCCACCTTCGTAACGCGTGATGGCTGACCAACAGTGAGTAAAAATGGCGATGTTCATGAAGATAGGCAAATTACACAGCAACCATAGGAGTAAGTGAAACAGAGATATGCTCAAAATATTCACCATACCTTCATCTATAGTCCTGACGGGCCGTGGAGGGTGATCGGTGACGGATGACGCGGATGACGAGCGATAAAGTTCACGACACTACACGCGACAAAACACCCGCGGGAGAGACACCACCGCCATGCTCTCAATACGATCCGCCTCCCCCTACTTCCTCCCCTTGTCTGGTCAAGAGCCGGTCAAGTGAAGGTCTTTAGTCAGTCGAATAGAAAAGCAGTGATAGTTTTAGCCACGTATAAGATTAGATTCCAGTATAACAAATCTCGCGCCTCCTTACTTATGCCTAACAGGTGTTCATGGGTATTGTTAAGGTACGATGTGAAGCTGATGTACCATAGGTTCTCTTAGTCTGTCCCCTTTTGGTTTGATTACTCTTAGTCAAGGCTTCAAAGGGTCGGCACGCAGCTCGACTCGCCTCAGTGCTGCCCTCTGGGGGGTGCTGACGGGAACCGAACCCCCGCCCATCTGCTGGCTGAAATGTTGCCACTCGAAGGTGCCGCCTGTATTTATAGCGAGGAGTGACGGGTCGCTGTTACGGGCCTGGGCTGATTTATACATATTGGAATACTTGCGGGGGGTAATGAGGGTAATGCATTCTGCCGTGGGGAAGGCTTAGGTCACCGCTGCTGCAGTTGTGTGTGTGTGTGTGTGTGTGTTCCCTTCATCTCATCTCCCCCTCAGAGCACAATTCAGCTCTTCCTCATCCCCCTCCACGTCAACCCACACGCCCACGCCCTTCCCACACACACAAGGCCTCCACACCCACACACTGCTACCCGCCAACGCATCCCCCCACACTACCAACCCACCCACACGCCTCCATTCCACACCCACACAGCTCAAGTGTACATATCCATCCGTCACAGCCCGGCATCGCCATATACTTCAGGCGCCAAATATGACAGTAGAATCTACTTACCAAAGAGGGAGAACGTCGGGGCGGCACTCCACGTCAGCCGGGCAGCCCTTCAGGCGGCCAGACACGCTTGTTGCCAGCCACCTCACAGGCCCTGCAAGACAGACGAGTGGTGTTAAGTACCTCTCTCAGCTGATCACGAGCAACATTCCCGTGCACTTCGTCACTCCGGCTCTCCACTTTTTTAACCCTTCGCCTCTCCAAACTGCGTCCTTCAAATACTTCTGATTCTCGCCCTCCTGCCACGTCTCCTTTTCCCCTGCAGCTGCCACCCACGAGTATCCAGGGGCGGCGACAGCCTGGCAATTGGCAGAAGCATCGCCTGTTATCAGCAAACAGGACGCAGAACACCTCGCGGGCGCCGCTCCCCGCCCGCAGCCAACACAACTTTTTCATACCTGGACACAACTTCGCGCCACCTGATCGACGTACGCCACAGATCTATCCACTACTGCGTCTGATAACTTGGGGAAGAAGACACTGTGCAAGGGGGAGGAGAAGGAGGAGGAAGAGGAGGAGGAGGGAGATGAGGAGGAAGATGATGAGGAAGAACAGAAAGAGGTGGAAAAGAAGACGAAGAGAAGAGACGGAAGAAGAAACGGTTAAGGAGGAAGAGAAAGAGGAGGACGAGGAGGAGGACGAAGAGTAGGAGGAGGAGAAAATTAAGTAAGTTGATTGATAGTTCAACAGAAACAGACACCTTGATATGAGAGAGAGAGAGAGAGAGAGAGAGAGAGAGAGAGAGAGAGAGAGAGAGAGAGAGACGAGCGAAAGAGAGCGAGAGACATGCAGCAGGTGTTGGTGGTGGTGATGGTAGTTGATGGTGGGTGGTGGTTATGTTATTTATGTCCTTTTGTTGTTGGTGGTGGTAGTTTCGTTTGGGGAGGCTGTGGCTGAACAGATAGCGAGACGGCTCCGCGTTCAGGAGTACGCGAGTTCAATCCCCGGCTGGTGCCACCAAGCTGGGATTTTTCAGCCGCCGCCGAGTGGCTTAAAACTACCCACATGCTGTCCAGAAGACCACCTATCAACCCGGACTCTAGATTCTAGGATTAAAGATCAGCTCCGGGAGGTCAGCATGAGCCAATGCAAGATGGCGCCACTATAAACACGCCTGCGCCAGAACGGGCTGGGCCGACCATCAGGCCCCACCTGGAAGAAGCCTACCGGCGCAATAGGCCAAGACGTAAAAAAAAAAAAAAGTGGTGATAGTGGAGGTGACGTTGTTGTTGTTGGTGGTGGTAGTGGTGATGGTGGTGGTGACGTTGTTGTTGTTGTTGTTGCTGGTGGTAGTGGTGGTCATCAGATAGACAGTGTTTATTTAGTATCTCTTCATCGGTCTTGGCTGAGGAGGAGGAGGAGGAGTACACAGGAGTATAAAGGAAAATCAAACAGCAACATACCTCTTGGTCCTAACTAGGCTGTTTGTTGTTGCTACCATCTACTCTACTCTACGAGTCAGAGACACAGGACAGCAAAGGCGAAGGCTCCTCCCCTCCCACCGGTCCCTCCAGCCGAGGCTGGCACGATAAGGAAGAATACCATGTAGTATAGAAAAACTACAATGGAATTTAATATGAAAAGAAAAAAGATCATTCACGACAACTAGGCTAACACTACTTTCTGTTAGACCGGAGCAAAATAGCGGATGTTCGGGTTAGCTTCTAAATATTTGTCTAGTCGGTTTTTGAACGTGCAAATAGTCTCGCTTTCGATGACGTTTTGAGGCAAACCATTCCATACATTGATGACACAGTTGAAGAAGTGTTTTGACTCATTTGAGTTGAAACGCTTCCTCGTTATTTTGCATCCATTGTTTCTTGTTACACTTGATTGAGAGCTGTAAATAATCATGAACAATAACGTTATCGAATCCCTTGAAAATTTTAAACACTTCTATAAGGTCACCTCTTAGCCTGCGCTGTGATAAGCTGAATAAGTTCAGTTCTTTAAATCTGTCTTCGTACGGTTTGTTTCGCAGTCTAGTGATCGTTTTAGAAGCTCGGCGCTGCACCCTTTCGAGTTTATATATATATTTTATGTTGTAGGGAGACCAAAACCAGGGGCGGATCCAGAAAATCAATTTTGGGGGGGGCCCGATGGTAAAATTTCACGTTAGCGACACCCTCAAAACAGTGAAGACCAATGAATAGTGATAGCGGTTCTTTGCTTAAAATCCGCAGCTCCCGAGCAATCAACGTATATGTGACAAATGAAAGAAACATTTCAAATTGTACATCCGACCAGTGAAAAGGCAGATCTGAACAGGTAGAAATCATCACCATACGAGCATTCGAAGAAAACTAAACGTTTATTTCGATATGTAAGCAGCAAGGGTGATCATAATACAGGTCATATATAAATTACAAACCTAACCTTTACAAAAAAGTTAATATGTAAAATTAGACACAGCTGAAGATAAAAAGGAATTCCTATAGGGCTTCTTTTACATGGAATTGAGGTAACACATTTGCAAATATTGGCTGATCTAAAGAAATATATTTACAAATTCCCAAGTATTCAACAAGTGCCTCACTAAGCAAAGAGTAGTCGGCGGGTTTTTTTCGTCGAATTTGCCGAACTCTCGACTGAAATGGAGATATCATAGTGGACACAGAGGAGGGCAAGTCCGTTCAGGCGCTCTTGGCCGACGGTACTCCTCAGATAGGCTTTCAGCCTTTTCAATGCAGAGAAAAACCTCTCGGCTTCCGCGTTGGAGACTGGAAGCGTCAACAGAGTTTTCAAGAGAATGGCGAGATTGGGGAACATGCTGGTGCTGCGAATGCCTGGGCTTCTCTGATAGTTTGGAAGACCGGAACAGATAATGCCCAGCGCTCCTGTAGTGACCCTCTAAGTCTTTCCATTTTCTATTGCTCATCCCATTCTCTCCATCTTCCATTTCTTCAGTCTACCCTTAATCATTACGTTCTCTTTCTTTTCTCTCACTCTCAACACACACTATTCCATTTCATCTAATACACATATTCATCACACATTAATATCCTTTCTTACGAGTCACTACATATAATAAATGTACATAATCATTCTTATTATTATAAACAACAATATGTTCAAGCTGCATTATCAAAGACCCATTATTGTAAGTATTACTGTATATCACAATTGTAAATATTCATTCACAATATTCAAATACATTTATATTCTCCGAAATAGATGCTTTCCTCAATGGAGTCACCACCAGGATACCAGTTGTTTCACTGATCCTCCAAGACGGCCTTAGCGGAATCACACGGCGTTGTACCAGCTATCAACGTATGGTGCCTGGAAAACATGCAAACATAAATATTTGGTTTTCTTAGTAGCGGCCAAAGGTGCCGCTACACTCCGCTTCCGTGTCAGGGATTCGATGTCGAGCTCGTAGAGCTTCGCCGCTTGAAGCACAGCCGCAACATCCGTTTTGGGGCCTTTGAGGAGCTGCTCGAGCTGAAGTGCGACAGGCACTGTGTCGTCGCCGAACCGACTCTTTAACTCAGCCAAGACGTGGTCCACGAACGGAATGTACACCGCCCGGCGGTAGTAGGTACTCCTCAGCATTCTCGCACGGAACATTTGACCGCTGGGTCTGCCTTCCACAGAGTCGTGGCACGGGGATGGTGTCACGCGATGACCCCACCTCGACCAAAAGCTCTTCCGATTTCATGAACACGTCGTGGAAATGATTCTCTGCATCTGCTCTGAAATTGGCAAAAATGGTCTTGATGCCAAGAATCGTGGCATAGGCTGACACCAGGTCGCCATTTTTTCTCTGAAGAGCTAGGCTCGGCTCGAGAGTATGCGCCAATATACACTCCACTACAACCAGTTCAACGAGAAAGCGGGGAACACGTATGGCGATGAGAAGGAGCCCAGCGGTGGCGTCAACTTTCTTCTCGAGAAAACCAGCGATGACAGGCAGAAATTCAACGAGAACCAGCACTGCGTCATGCCTCTCAATCCACCTGGTGGGTCACAGGGGAACAAGTTTTTCGCGCTTGGCCGAGGTAAGGTTGACAACCTCTGTGAAGCGGCGAGAGCACATATTCGAAGAATGAACGAAGTTGTACACCTCGGTCAGTGTTTGAAGAGCGATCTTCACTTCCTTGACGTCACACGCCTTCGTCAGTATTAGATTCTGCCGGTGGTTAAAGCAGTGGATTGGCTTGGCCAGGGTGTACTTCTTCGTGAATAATGCGACACACCCTTTGGATTTTCCCATCATGGCAATTGCTCCATCGAAACCAAATCCCCTGCACTTGGCCATGTCCAATCCGAGGTCTTCAACGGTGCGCAAAAGGAGCCAGGCTAAACTTCTACCGGTGAGGTCTTGGGCGTACACAAAGGCAAGGAAGTCTTCCCTTGTTTCCTCTTCGAAGTGCCGAATGATGATAGTGGTCTGCACTAAAATTCACTTTCTGCTTGCATGTGAGGAATGAGGTCACAAAGATTTTTTCCTAGGCCTTTAAATCTTGTGCTATAATATTCAATATACGATTCCGTAACTTAAATACTGAAAATAAATAAAGAAAATCCTGAGTTCTCCAGATGTGCAACATTTTACCAGATGGGGGGGGGGAGGATATCTTACGACACCCCCAGTCCCTCTCTCCCCTGGGTACGGCGTAATACGGCCCCGTACGAGTATATAGATTGTTAGATGAGTGCGGGACCCATAAGAGCGCGGGGCCCTGGGCACGTGCCCGTTGTGCTCTGGCCCTGCAGGAGAGTGAAAAATTACATCAGACACCGAAAAATATAAATCTTGCCTGAGCATCCCGTCCACCTCCGCATAATAAAGCCCAAGGAACCTATAGAGGAGGATTATTTTTAAAGTTTGGAGGACAGCGTCCAGAGCTATCTAGCGGCGGCCGGCTTCGCTCCCCAGCTCTCTAGCTTTTTTAGGGGTATCTTAAATATATTTTATATTTTCTCAATTCATGGGTATTTCAAATATTTTAGTTATCCTAATATTTTTTGGGGGGGTCCCGGGCCATCTGGGTCCCCTCCCCCGTATCCGCCCCTGCATATGGTTACAGCTGACAACACATTCCGTATTATAGTTGCAGTACATTATAAGCGAGTCAGTTCTGTACCCACTATCTGCATACAATCGAGATTTTCTGGGGGGGGCAGAGAGTTTTTGGCGGGGGCCCGGGCCTCCCCCCCCCCTGTATCCGCCCCTGACCAAAACTGAACACGTTACTCAAGATGTGGGCGATCTAATGAATTGTACAGTGTCAATATTACTTTTTCTGATTTGTGTTCAAATGTACTACCAATAAATCCGATCAGTTTGTTGGCAGTGTTTACTACTTCTGTGCAATGTTGACTCGGTTTAAGATCGTTCGAAATTATTACTCCAATATCACTTTTTTTGCTGGCTTCAGAAAGTCGCATTCCGTTAATTTGATAATGAATACGATCGTTGTTGATTCCGATATGCATAACCTTGCATTTTTCAATATTGAAATACATTTGCCATGTTCGTGTCCAACTACTTAAACGCTCGAGATCAGCTTGTAAGTGTTCTTTATCCGTTGTCGTAGTGACTCTGCTGGCTATTTTTGTGTAGTCGGCAAATTTCGATATTTTACACGATAGCCCCTCGTTAATGTCATTTACGTACACTAAAAAGAGAACAGGTCCCAACACCGACCCCTGTGGAACACCGCTTTTGACGTCTCGCCAGTCAGATGATATACCATTCATAACAACTCTCTGTTTACGGTCGGTAAGCCAGTCTTTGAGCCACTTATGAATATTACCAGATAAACCGTGAGCTTGCAATTTACTAAGGAGGCGGTTGTGAGGGACTTTGTCAAATGCTCTCTGAAAATCCAAATATACAATGTCTACTGATTGACTTTCATCGTATACATTAAAGATGTAGTTGAAGAAATCGAGAAGGTTAGTCAAATAGGAACGTTTGTTTCGAAAACCATGTTGAGAATCCTTAATTAGTCTGTTATCTTAAAAAAAAAAACTTCACAATTTTTCCACGAATGATCGTCTCCAAAATTTTGCACACGATTGGCGTTAGGCTGATCGGTCGATAATTACCTGGTTGCGACTTGTCGCCTTTTCTTTTAAAGATAGGAGTTACATTAGCGAGTTTCCATTCTAGTGGTATTTTCCTGTGTTTAGCGACTTTGAGAATATGTTCAAGAGGGGCTTGTTGAGCTGATGTTTTGCCTCTTTAACCCTAGAAGGGTATTCATGTGCCATTTGGAATCACACACTTGCGTGTTTCTAGTTTTCGCGCGCATTGTTCACACAGCAATGGGTATTTTGCAGCATTCGATGTTTATATCCTCTGTATTTCACTTGCTCTCGTAGGGGAAGGGTGTGCGTCAGTGCTCCGCATTTGTTTCTGAGTATGGTAAGTAGTTGTGTATCCAATTGGCACAGGTATACACGAATCGTTTTAAGGATAAAAAAAAAGTGTGAAGGAAAGTAGTCATATGTTCTCCTATGTTAGATCAATTGGCGCGAATTTTCCGAGTGTTACAGTGAGTAAAAATTGCTGATCTGTAAACATGACCCACACACTAAACCAAGTTTTATATATTATATACGTGTTTTTTTGTGTGGGTTTGAGTCCTGGCCACAAAACGAACACGACCAATTCCTGATGATGACATATGTAGGATACTGAACTCCAGTGTGATGTCTCAGTCAACAGACATCACACTGGAATCAATCACTGATGCTGGGAACTCCTCAGTGAGTGTGTGTGGAGATGTCCCCCTCCCCCTCTAAGAATAACTGGTCAGTCAAAGTCAGATTTATTTTTATTTTGTAATTATAAAACATAGCTAGTAGTAGTCCGGATCACTTATTTTTGTACCAGAGTACCATTTAAAATCAATAAAACGTGTCTTTATATTTTATTTTTATTTTTTCCTACAGTGAGGCCAATTGGAATCACCCCCCATTTCTATTCATTCCAGGCACCATGATTGCTGTGCAGCCCAGGGTTGAGAGGCAGACTGGGGCATCTAACATCATTCTAGTTTAGTGTGGGCACATTTTTTTTTTTTTTAATTTTTTTTTTTTTTTTTGGAAAAAATATATCTCAAAATATTTTTATCTTTTGGATTTTTTTTCAATGATCTAAAAGACAGATTTTTTTATTTTGTTAATATAAAACATAGCCAGTATTACTCCGGAAAACTTATTTTTGTACCACAATTTCATTTATAATCACTAAAACATGTCTTTATATTTTATTATTATTTTTTTTTTCCTACAGTGATTGCAATTGACACACGTATACCCGGAACGTTAAAATTTAGGGAATACCTTTCTAGGGTATAGAATACGCGGGGATATTTTATCTGGGTCGGGCGTTTTGTTAACTTTAATATTATCGATAATTTGTACTATATCACTTTCTACAATGTCGCTAATACTACTCAGGGATGTGTCATCTTGGAGCTTCAGGTTGCCTATCGGATAAGATTTCTTCTGTAAAAACGGAGGCAAAATAATCATTCAATATGTTAGCGATTTCTTTATCATCATTCGTGGACTCGCCATTTACAGTTGCTATTGGGCCAATACTGGGGTGAGAACTTTTTTATTTCTTACATAGGCAAAAATTCTTTGGGATTTGTTTTGCTGGTGCTTGCAATATGAAGCTCTAGGTTTCTTTAATTGAGACGTGTGATTCTTTTTGATTCTCGGCGTAATCTTTGGAAATCAATTTTGTCTGTTTTATTATTTGTAATTAAGTATTTGCGACGCGTTCGATTTTTATTCTCAGTTTGGCGTTTGAGTTGATTGTTCCACCACTTAGGCTTCCAGTTGGCTGTTGGTCGTCTTTTACGGAATGGTACGCATAAATTCACGGCTCTACTTAAAGTTTATGTGAATGTTTCCCAAGCATTATTTATATCTGAGGCTGCAGACATTTCACTCCAGTCTGCATTCGCTAGTAAATTTCTTAGTGTGTCAAAATCGGCACGTCGGTAATCAGGTATTCTGTCGTCACTCGTTTTCATGTCCTCTTTTTTTTTATTTTAAACGAAATCATTCGATGATCGCTGTCGCTGAATTCTGTACCAACATTGAGATCATTAACTTGGCTTTCTTTAGTTGTGAGAACTAGATCGAAGATGCTATTTTCGCGAGTTGGTTTATGCACATGCTGATAAAGCGCACTTTCTAATAAGTCACTGTATAGATCGTGACCCGAGTGTATATTTAACGTGTCTCCCCAACTCTTTACTGGTAAGTTAAAGTCTCCCATAATTACAGCTTCAAATTGATTGCATATGTTAGAAATTTGTTCGAACAGTTTTCTGTCTATTTGCATTCCTTGGTTTGGAGGTCTGTAAACAATGCCAATAACTAATTTACTTGAACGGTTTTTAATTTTTACGAAAACGGTGTCTTTATTATTTATTCTTTCTACATTGATAACATTTGGGTTTAAACCAGCACGAATATATAAGATGACGCCACCACCAACTCTGTTTTCTCTGTCGCACAGAAAAATTGAATAGCCGAGTAAGATAAATTCCGCAATAAAACCTCTGTTATTTGTATTCAACCGTGACTCCGCGACGGCAATAATGTGGAAGTTTTCCGTTGCAGCAAGTTCTTCCAGGTCTGTGAATTTATTTCGAATGCTGCGGGCGTTTACGTAACACGCGTTTATATGGTCATGGTGGGATTGGTTGGTGGTCCTTTGATTGTTTACGTGGCGTTCTCTGTCGGGGCTCGCTGTTTTTTTTTCTTCTGAAAAGTGACACCTGCTCACTAAGGAGTCTTCCAAGTCTAGCCGCCCCAGTGGGACTTAGGTGCACACTATCGCGTTCGTACAAGTCATTTGCACCATAGTAGATGTTATTCCAAAAGTTTACAAACCATTTTCTTGAGCACATAATGACTATAGTCGGTTGTTAGTGCTGAAGGCTTTACTGTAGGTGTTAGTTTCTCTCATTTGCGGGAGAATACCAGATATCAGTATGTTGTTTGTTTTTTCCTTGAATTGTCGGATCAGTCTACGATACTTTTCCATTAATCTTCTGAACGATTGGCCGTTACGTCGTTCGTTCCGACATGGATGACGAACAGTGAGTTTTGGTCTGAGCCGGTCATAACATCGTCGCGCGCCGCAGTGGTGCCATCTACACCTGTACCGGGGAAACACATGCGCTTACGTTCCTCATATGAAGCACGACCGCAAAATTCTGTTAACTGACCTCTGATCACTGAATCGCCAATCAACCGGGTTTCGTGTTCCTCATCAACTTTCTCCTTTAAAATAGCAAATCGATTGAAGGTCGTGAGTTGCAGCATTTTTCTTGGCGTATAAGGCCTGGCTCCATTCCTTACAGGAATGAAACCGTCATCAGGTGCTTCGGTACTCGGATTTCTCGTGACCTGGGCACAGGTTGGTACGGTCGGGTTGGGCAAAGAAGGGCAGTCTCGCTAGTCTGCGGCACAACTATGTTGGCCGCAACAAACTCCTTCAGGGATTCGTGTTGTTATTTCTAAAATGTCATATTTCATTTTCAAATCGCCATACTTACGGTCGCTAACACAAAAGCGACAAGCAGAGGAGTTTCTAAAATACTTAGGAGCGAACTTCTCGCAACATACTTCGCAATCTCTCAGTTGGGACGGCATTAGCAATTTCTTAACTGACAATGAAAGCAATTAGAGCGCAGTTACTGTAAACTTAAGGGTGTCACCATAATACAATTTAAAAAAAGTTAAATGCATAGAAAAGAGATACTGCGGTTTCCCAGTGCCCCAGGAAAATAAAGGTATGGAGACCTCCGCAGGGCCAGAAAAACCCAGAAAATGGCCATTATGAGTGATGAGCCTTCGGATTTGAAGCTGGCAACCTTGTCAACCTGGTCGAATTTGTCCTCGAGCTTTGTCCCAAAAAGACTGGGGCCGGCGTGGTTACCATCACCCACACTGGGTAGAGAGAAAGGAGTCAGCCACCCAAGAGCATCACAACATGTGTCCCCCTTCAAGCACGAGCCTTGCGGGCCCTGGCCCAAGGCACCTGTCACCAGGTGTGCTCCGAGGACTCCGCAGGAAAAAAGAACACCGCCGCGAACACTCCGAAGTGACTAGAACCTCCCGGGATTGTAACGGGCTTGTCGGGGGGCGTTTAAAGGGTGTTGATTAAGACTTCAGCTTCCTTAAGGCGAATTATATTCGTAGCCTTTATGTACAAGAAGCGACGGAGCGAGAGCGACTGTCGTTGTGTGTCAGTCGGACTCTCGTGAAGGAGTCGAGTTACAGGCTGGAAAATAATGGTTACAATTGGTCACGTATGTCAAGGTGACCTCCACGCACCATCGGAGTGCTAAGTATACAAAACTGAGACGGTAAACACTGACGGACGACATTCCTATAAGGTGGCGTGATCTATCTGTCGTGGGGTTTTTCCATTGACAATTGTATGCCTAATTCGTGGTGATATTAAATAATAATAATACATTGATATCCTACTATAACACTGCTCGGTCACCTACCAGTGATCGCGACCTCGCGATATATAAAAATCGAAATAGCAGTCTAGGTACCATGAACATACATAGTGGGAGTTTGTCAAGCAGACTGCCTATGATACAATTATATTAAAACACTGGCTATGTAAGAACAGATGTGGAATTATAATATAAATAGGGAGAGGGAAACCACAACGTGTGTGACATGAAACATAAGAAACCTCTCAAAAGATAAATAGAAGGACACATGTATAAGAAACTAACAACTGGCATAGTTACAGACAATGAAACGTTGATCTAGCTCCTAAAAAAAAAATACAGTAGTGAAACACAGTACAATGTTAAGTATAGGAGCAGCCAGGTTTTTGTCCCCTGACTTGTCTGAGAAAAGGAAAACTACCTTGCCAGTGGCCTCCCGGCATCCAGTCGCCGCGTCTGCACAACCAAATAATCGTGCAGGACAGAGTTTCTCCTAATAAGGTAGCACATGACGACGAGACTGACGAACATCAGAAACATTGGTACAAAAAATCCAGGGTACAGGTAGGGGAGATGCAAATAATCAGGCAGCGTTTCCTCCAGGGTTTCCGCAAACTCTGTTTTGTTCGCGAAAGACAATGAATTAAGGGAATTAGTCACATACGAGATGCTGGAGAAATGAATGTCATCGAGA
Organism: Eriocheir sinensis; assembly: GCF_024679095.1. Classification (NCBI taxonomy): domain Eukaryota; kingdom Metazoa; phylum Arthropoda; class Malacostraca; order Decapoda; family Varunidae; genus Eriocheir; species Eriocheir sinensis. The sequence continues at coordinate 132,197 of NW_026111585.1, read as the reverse complement.
GACCGTAGAGGAAACACTCGATGGGAAATATTGGCCGTGAAAACCAGACGAATCCGGGACGGGTACGTTGTTATGTTAGTGGAGCGGATATAGCATGCTTCCGCTATGGCATAGTGACCAGTAACCCGTTGATAAGTGGTACCCTCCGGGCAGATGACCGATACATAGAAGGACTGAGGGAAATAAAAATAATGCAGACCCTGAAAGTTCTTATGGAAAACAGGCGTTGGTGTTAGCTGCTTGTAAGGGCACAGGGAAAGAGCGTCAGACGCGTTCACGCGGGTGAGGGCGATCTCGCATACCCCTCCCGAACTGGAAGGAAGGCAAAGAGACGCAGAGCAATAGAATCGCCTGAAGACCGTCTCCTTGCAATACTGCAAGAGTGAGTAGCTACCCGTTGAATACAGAGCGAAATCCTTCGCGATTAGAACAAGAGACGGGGACGTGTCCAGGGCTAACACACTGTCCCTTGCTGAAAAAGGGAACGGGACAATTTCGTGTGCCTCAAACACGTCCGCCGTCTGAAATGGAACATGAATGAATATGGCATCAGGGGTGAGGCTGGACTCAATCAAGGGGTAAACATATTGACTCATGTCCGGGGTGAATAAGGGTGCTAGGCTATAATTTTGATACCCGATCTGGACAGTCGTTCTCAAATCGTGTAGAGGGAACAAGGCAGGTGTGACTCTACCGTGCGCTGCATCAACCATGTTGCTAATAACCTGCTGATTTGCCGTTGCGACGGAGCTAATGACGTTTTCCAATACATGCAAGGCCTGATCTAGGAGGAGAAACTGATTCACCTGGTCGATCTGTTTGACAACTATGTTGATAACCTCTACCATCTTATTTGTCTGCTCTAGCAGTTCCTCAATGTTAGTATGCAATTGCGCAAGTTTTCTACAATTGGCATTGATCACCCTGCGATTTCGAGCAGCAAAGGAAAGTACATGAGCGTAGTGGTCCCGCAAATCGCGAACGTCCTCGTCGGTAGCCGTACCGAAAAGGAACTTTGAGGCGGACCCCACGATGTTGAGCAACCCCCTCTTTACCCGAGAGTGAACTGAGTGAAAACTATAATCCATGTTTACCTCATCAACTTTTCCCCGTAAGAACAGAATCCTATCCTCCAGTAGTTGAAAAAGAGTCAGAGAGTTGGTACTAGAAGGAGCCTTTGATTCCCTAGTCTTGGTAGCCCGGATGGCGTCTGCCATGCCGAGTAGTTTTTCTGAGACTATCCTGATTGTGTCCGTGGTGTTGGTCAAGGAAGTATATGGATATTTTACGAGGAGCACATCTTCTATGAGGAAGACCTCTCCTATGTGTGCCGTGAGGGCACCAGGCTTCAGGTGGATGGGTGTTGTTGCAAGCAGGGAGCCGAGGGACAACAAGATGGTCAGAAAACGCAACATCATGATCTGAAAGTGGTGGGAATGAAGTATTTAAACCCGTGGTTTCAAGTTATAGCTATGGGTGTTGGGATTATCTTGTTGAACATTTGACTCTGAGGGGGAAGTACCAATATCAAGGTCCAAAGGTGAGGGAATTACTTTCAGACGATCACTGTGAACTTCTAGACTGACTCCACTATTCGACTCGAGAACCTCGAACCGATTACCCCTGACATTCCGAACAACTCGGTAAGGACCCACAAATTTAGCCCCCAGTTTCGAACTCCTTTCCGCTTGCTTAATCATGACTGTGTCACCCTCTTTGAAATTCACCGGGACGGCCTGTTTGTGTTGTTTTGACATCATTTCAACCTTCGTAGCTTTTAACGTACACCTAACTTCTGAGTGTATCTTGGAAAACATATGCATCTGCTGTTGTGTGTACCTATCAATGTTGTAGAGAGGTTGCTGTGGGGTTGTAAGGAAGTCGTACGGAAGACGTTTCTCCACCCCATACAAGATGTAGTAGGGAGACTTCCCCGTAGAGTCGTTTACCGACGTATTTATGGAAGCGGCTATATGCGATAGCCAATCCTCCCAATTATCGTGGAGATCGTTCACGATAGGCCTGAGGACCTGTAAGATTTTCCTATTAGCCCTCTCCGCCAACCCATTAGCAGCTGGGTGGTAAGCTGTGATGAAGGATTGCGTGATGTTAAACTGAGCGCATATTTCGCTCAATACTGAGTTCCTAAACTCGGTGCCATTGTCACTCAGAAGAATTCGAGGAGACGAATGTGGACACAACACGTGAGTCACGAGGGCATGGGCCACGCGTGTGGCTGTCTTGTCCTTGAGAGGCGCTAGAACTAGAAACCTAGAGAACTGGTCGACGCACACCAATAAGTAGCGCGAGCCATGTTGGCTCTGGGGGAGCTGTAGTAAGTCTATATTAACAACATCCCATGGCGCCTCTGGTACTGGGTATTGCAACATAGGTGCTGGCCCTTTGACGGACCCCTTGTGCTTAGCACAAACGACGCAATGTGCGACATGAGTTTCTACATCAACCCGTAATGTGGGCCAGTAGAAGTATCGTCTGGTGACAGATAGCGTCTTGTCTCTTCCTGGGTGACCCACAATGGGGTGTTATGGACCAGCTTAAGCGTCACGGGGACGTATATGTCTGGGATGACCAGTTGGTCTATAGGTACAGGTTTGGTTGGCCATGACCTACAAAGGAGGTTGTCCTCTGATAGGAAGAATTGTGAAAAGGAACTGGCAATTCAGGAAGGTTTGATTCGTCTCCCGACTCGAGGGCGTAAATTAACCTCTTCCACACAGGGTGGTCACGCTGAGCAGTGTGTAGCTCAGGTGAAGTGAAGTTGTGGATGACCTCTGGGGTGGTAATCGCGCCTATCGGAACATTCCGAGATAAGGCATCTGCGACCACATTTGTTTTCCCGGTGATGTATTTTATCTCCGGATTGTATGCTTGGATAGTTAATTACAATCTTTCCAGACGACCTTGTAGGTTTTTTTTTCTTGAAAAGATCAGTTATGGCCGCGTGGTCCGTAAACACCACAATTTTGTACCCCATCACAATGTCACGAAAATGCTTCAGAGCCCACACAATGGCAAGAGCCTCTAGGTGGGTAACAGAATAGTTCTTTTCCGGAGCTGTAAGTACTCGACTGGCGAACGCTATCACATGCTTTTTGCCGGACATATCTGTTTGCATCAGCGCGGCGCCTACTCCACTAGCCGAAGCGTCGGTACAAAGCTGAAAGGGGTCCTTGAAATCCGGAAAGACAAGGACCGGAGCCCGTGCAAGCGCTTTCTTTAAATCCTCAAAACTCGTTTGTTGAGCTGGGAGCCACTGAAATGGTACGTCTTTCTTTAAAAGATGCGTTAGGGGACTCGCTCGAGCTGCGAAGTCCTTAATGAAAGGCCTGTAATAACCTGCGACACCCAAGAAAGACCGTACCTTGTCCGCAGACGTAGGCTGAGGGAACTCGGCAATAGCCTTTATTTTGTCGTCCACTGTGTGGATGCCGAATTCGTCCACGACATGCCCCAAGAACTTGATCCGAGGCTTTAAAAATTTACATTTGGTGATTTTGAGCTTTAATCCGACCTCTTGAAGTCTGTGTAGGACTGCTTTTAGTGTATCCATGTGTGCATGCACGTCTTTACTTGCTATGATGATGTCGTCTAAATACACATAGACCGAGTTGCCCAGCAAGTCACCAAAAATACTGTTCATTGTCCTTTGGAAGGTCAAGGGAGCTCCTTTGAGCCCGAATGGCATCCTCGTCCACTTATAGTGACCATGAGGTGTGCTAAAAGCCGTTATTTCACGTGACTCGGGGGCCATGGGCAGTTGCCAGTAGCCACTGACCAGATCTAGACTCGTAAAGACTTTATTTCCTCTACCGAGACACATCAGAAGATCTCTAAGAACGGGAAGCGGAAAATGATCATCCACGGTCGCGTTGTTCACACGCCGGAAATCAATCACAGGACGATAAGAACCGTCTTTCTTTGGAACCAGAAACAAGGGTGAATTCCACGGGGAAGTCGATGCTTTGATGACACCTTGTTCTAACATTTCAGATATAAGTTGCTGCACAATCTCCCTCTGACTGTGGGGAGCTTGTACGCATTGATATATACAGGATTGGTATTTGGTTTTAACTTAATGTGGTGCTCAGCACACTGCGTAACTCCAAGCGGCTCGCCAGGTAGAGCAAGCTGGGCTAAGGTCGGCTTAATTTCGGAATAGTGTGCAACTTTTAGGAATGCCTCTAAATTAGCAGTGTCTTGTTCGTGAGAAGCCTGACACGCCGAGGTTATGCCTGAGACTTGGGCTGAAGGGTATTCAGCTGGTTCCGGGGCGACATTTCTCCCATACACTAGACACTGGCATAATCTAACACCGTGTTTTAAGGATGCAGGGGATCCAGACGTGGTTATTACCAATGCCTCTGCAATACCTCCTTCCTTGACTGTCGCGAGAGTTACCTCCACCGTCACCCGGTGTATGTGAGGTGTTTCGTCGATACACACATCACTGCCCGTTGGAGGGGCGTTAGGTAACCGGATTTTAACAAGTTTTGCAGCCCGATCCGGAACTATTTGAGGACCTTCTACGACTGCCGTTACTGTCCGCCACAAGTCTGTAATGTTTTCGTTTGATTTGACCGTAAGAGGTGAAACTTGGGCGGTGGCAGACCCTGAGTCTGTGGTGGGTTGGTCATTTTCCCCCTCTGAGGGCGGGATTACAGGTGACATAGGCGATGGATTTACTATCCCCTGTATGCGTCGTCCTTGATACACGATCGCGTTGCTTTCAGGGTTTATGGTTATGTGCAGGTCTTTCATGGCGTTTAATTCTAAGATCCCATCCACAGGTAAGGCAAACCTGCTAGATACATAAAAGAAATCTCGAAAGGGACATACTTTTTCATGTAAGCTGACTGTTAGTGGTACTCGCCCAAGGATTCCCAAAGTGGTGCCCGTCACGCCTACCATATTCAGGTCGTTCTCTTGGAGCGGCCAATTTTCCCCTCTCGCCTGTCGTGTCAGTGACCTGTAAGCGGAGTCTGAGATTACATTGACTGTCGCACCTGTGTCTACCGCTAAGGTGAGTGAAATTTTGCCCACCTTGCAAGGGAGGGCGATTATGCTTGTCCGTCCCAAAGCGACAATGACGGAGTCTAGTTGCTCCCAATTAGTATCGTCCGTATGGGATACTTGGATGTACGCCTTGGGGCTGTCACGCAGTCATGCCTTTTTATTCTGAGAAGAGGAGGAGTGTGATTTACTGTCCGCCGAGGACTTGATCTTCTGTTCCTCCTTGGCATTTTGTATTGCATAACAACTGTCGGAACCATGAAAACAATTCCCGTGGACATAGCAAAAGGCAGTCTTCCGCTGATGGTTTGGCCTAGGGTTCCTGTGTGATGAATGATGCCCGCCCCTGTAACCTCCTGATCTCCTATCAGAGCCCTGTCTTGAGTGTGTTGATTCCCTACGTTTCGCGAAGCAAGAATGTTCAGAATGTCCTGATTGTTTGCAAAAACTACAGGTGAGAGATGCCTTACTTTGAGCCTGCAATGCTGCGGCTGTGGCGAGGGGTTGATGGTGAGTGTGTTCTTGAACCTTGACTTCTAACTCTGAGACGAAGTCAACCAACTTTCCACCCGGTTTGAAGGTCAAGGGAAGGGCAGAACGGCGGTTCTTCTCTGAAATATGAAATAATTAGAAAAACAGCTCGAAGGGTGTCTTCACCTGGTGCTTTTGCATACTGCCCCCTGGAAGCCACTGCGCGTCTTCTAGGCTTTTGACACAGTCAACCGCCAGCTGATTTGCCTCAGTCATGGCGTCCCAATTCGGCTTTGTTGAGGAATTCTTTTGGAGGGACTCAACCGTGTGTGCGATCTGTCTAACGATGCTTGGTTTACTCCCGCCTCCGAAGATTTTTACGAAATTCTTTTTAAAAATCTCATAGTTTACTCCAATGTCCCCTGAAGCGAACGCTGAGGACCGAATGAAAGTGATTTTATCATGATCTTCCGTAATGGAGGAATTGACGATGGCAGACTCACATAGATCGAGGAACTGTCATGCTGAATAATCTGTTTCGCTGCCAGAGAACTGTCGAATACCGGCGTGAGTTGGAATGACCCGATTTGGTGGAGGGGGGGGGGGAGAGGTGGATTGGTAGGCATCGTGATCGGTTGAGTGGGGGTTAAGTATTCCGTAGAACCCGTAGGTGAAGGGGCTCTTTCCCCCGGGATTGAGGAGTATTGAGTACCTGAACGTAAATTTACAACATTAAGATCATCGGTGCCTGCACCGTGCTCCAATTCCTCCTCACTTGAAGGACGAGCCAACTGTTTAAAGGTGTCGCCGACCTTAGCGAGAGTGTCTTTGTTCATACTATGGTTTAAATCAGTTACAATATAGGAGCATATATCGATAGGTGTATATATTAACCAATAAACGTAACGTGTATGAATTAATAGTTTGCGCCGAACCCCTAAAAACAAGAAAGGATGGCTAGTAAGGTGCCTGTTAGACGTAATAGAAGTTAAGGTTATAATGTAATGTCATAATGATATGGGTATATGAAATAATGATTCTATTAAAAACAGCGGTTTTTTGGGTAGAAGAAAATTAAGTGAGTATGCCTTTAAGGTGCTGGGTTTCCCCCGAGCGGCGAAGAGAAAACGGAGCAAAGGCACACTGAGGAAGATGAACTTTGATCAGGGAAATCACAGTTTTACCGCTAGCAAACAATAAGAAAGGATCAATATCGTATGCGAATGAACGTTACTCTCACAATTATGACTGATTAACAGTGCTAGATACACAGAAATAAAAAGGTCGTGCCTCTGCTCGAAAGAAAACTGGAATAAGCTGAGCCGGCATATTTTGACTAGAAGGAAATATCCACAAATACCAAGATTAATCAGCTGATGTAGTGTAGAGGGCGAAGGGTGGCGACGCCCTGGGGTACGTGCAGCCTGGGGAGTCGTTTTGGAAGACCTCGGCCACTGCAGGAGCGACGGTGAGAGTTGATGGAAGGGCGGAGATCGAGGGACTGGTAATGGCTGCTGGAACCTGCTGACGAGGCGATTTGACTGGCAGTGAGCTGGTGCCGGAACACTGCTGCCAGACGTAGGACGTCTGCGGCGTTCTTGTTATACTGCGTGATGGGCAGCGGTGGCAGATAAGGCGACCTGGGTGTGTAACCTCTTGAGAAGACGCCCTGCAGGAACGGTAGTGGTAACTGCTTGCCGTCACCGGGAGATGTCCGCGGTTCCCCTGGTTGACTGTTTGCCGGAAGAGGTTTGGGGCGATGCTCCCGGCAGCGGCGGTGTTGCCGTCCGCTGTGTTGCTAGGTGCCTGTGGTTGCGTGGGCGCAGCAGTGAGTGCCGCCTCCTGCGTGACGCGGAGGGCTTGGAGTGCTTGTAGCAGCGCTGGCTTGTAGCAGGTTGGGCGGCTTGTAGACTGTGGCCCTCGCTTTCGGCTGCGCCGGCCTGTGGGTGGCCCGTAGGCGGCTTGTGACTACTTCCTTCCTTCTACGCCTGTTCCCGGAGTTTTTGGTGAGTTCTCGTGGCTTGGAGCTTGGAGGAGAACGAGGTAGCGAATGGCATAAGCGCGGTGGGGACCGCTGGCCACCAATTATGTAACGGTGTACCGGGGGGCGTTTAAAGGGCGTTGATTAAGACTTCAGCTTCCTTAAGGCGAATATATTCTTAGCCTATATGTACAAGGAGCGTCGGAGCGAGAGCGACTGCCGTTGTGTGTCAGTCGGACTCTCGTTAAGGAGTAACAAGTTATAGGTTGGAAAATAATTAAGTTACAATTGGTCACGTACGTCAAGGTGACCTCCAGGCACTATGAAATGCTTTGTATACAAACTGAGACGGTAAACACTGACGGACGACATTCCTATAAGGTGGCGTGATCTATCTGTCGTGAGTTTTTTCCATTGACAATTGTATGCCTAATTCGTGGTGATACTAAATAATAATAATAATAATAATAATACATTGATATCCTACTATAACAATATATATATATATATATATATATATATATATATATATATATATATATATATATATATATATATATATGTGTATATATATATATATATATATATATATATATATATATATATATATATATATATATATATATATATATATATATATATATATATATATGTGTATATATATATATATATATATATATATATATATATATATATATATATATATATATATATATATATATATATATATATATATATATATATATATATATATATATATATATATATATATATATATATATATATATATATATATATATATATATATATATATATATATATATATATATATATATATATATATATATATATATATATATATATATATATATATATATATATATATATATATATATATATTGTATCATGAAGCGAGAGATAGTAGACTGCTATGTCATGCCAAATGGAATTTGTCGATGGTTAGATCTAGTTAAAAAAAAACACACACAAAAAAAACAGGCCAATCAGCGGCGCAGAAACCATCTGCCAACTAATGATGCCAGGTTAGCGAGCCCACCCTTGAAGGAGTAGCCCAGCCAGCTTCCGTGACACTGCTGACTAAAGGGGGGGTTGTAAGTTGTCGGACTGAAAAAAAAAAAATCATATTTGGCCTATACAATTCTGTGATTTTTCCTTTTATCTTTTGGTATATGTATGAATATGATAAAAAAATAATAAAGTGGTATGCAACATGTAGTGCAATGCTTTGTAGGGTCCTGAAATGAGTTTCCGCGCGGCGCTACGGGCTGTAATCCATGTTTTCACCCATTCTTAATTTTAGGATTTGTGTTCTTGGTCTGTCATGAAACTCTTACGTTCTCTCGCACAATTTGCAAATAAAATGATTTTTTTTTAGCAATCACTAATATTTTCTCGTATTTATGAGTGAAACAAACTTATATATCATATTTTATGCATAAATTGATAAAAAAAAATCTATGTTTCCGCATCAGGTGTCTTTTGCATTATATTTTATTGATTTTATACAGTAGAACACTGGTTTATACTTTGAAATATGGTGAAATATGTTATAAAATTCGAGAACCTGGATTTTTGTCCCCGTAAAAAACATAAACCTTGGGTAAACACAGCAGCCTGTATACACAACCAATGAAAGTAAGTAAAGGAAACCATGTCTGCTTTTTCTTCATATCCTGCTGTATATATCCTGTGGATTTCAAGTTCCTAGCTGGAATAGGTAAAATACACTGATCGCTGGACTTTCATCGCCTGATTTCTAAAAACCATGATTTTGCACTTTGAAAAAGTATCTCCTCCTTTGAACTTCTTGTTATACACATATCAACTACTGCAGCTTATGAAAGTATGTGTACGGAATAGGGTCTGCTATCTAAATAACTGTTTGAAGTTCATTTTTTTTGTACTATTATATTACATCAAACGATAGCAAACGTTAATCTGCAATTTTTCATGATTATAATGTTTTTTGAATGAAAGAAATCGAATTATAAATAAGGGAGGAGTTACATTTATAACATAATTAATTTAACATGGCATGTGGGTTTTTACAACCTCCCTATTAGTAAAGTGACAGGCTGCCTCCCTCTGAGGAGCTCCATTAATCATTACCTTTTGTTGCCTTTTGCTTAGCCGGTTTGCTATCCATTTCTTTTGATACCTACTTCTTTGGTTTTGTAGATTATGCTATGGTGT
>NW_026111585.1:42500-120000 GCF_024679095.1 Eriocheir sinensis | reverse complement strand
GAGAGAGAGAGAGAGAGAGAGAGAGAGAGAGAGAGAGAGAGAGAGAGAGAGAGAGAGAGAGAGAGAGAGAGAGAGAGAGAGAGAGAGAGAGAGAGAGAGAGAGATTTTGACAAGTTGGTGAAGGTGAGTAGGGAAAATCAAGGGTCAAATCAGAAGTTTATTCCTGACTAGTTTCGCTTGGTACAGCTTTTTCAGAGGAATGAAAACACCAGTGAAAGCATGCTATATTTATACACAAAGACAAATCCCTAACTGGTAATTGCCTAGGCTTCCTCCTCGGTATTCAGGTCGGGTCGTGTGGACCTCGCGTGGGTGAGTGAAGTCTAGGGTGTGGTGGTAGCCGTTGGTGGTCCGCCCCTTTAATCGCCTGCCTTGCCGTGACTGCCGCTGTGATCCTTGCCCATTTTATATCACCTGTTCTCTGGTTAATATTTTCATTCACTGATATATGTAGCGCTTCCAGTACCGTCCTCCGTAGTTTGCTTAGTCCTTTCTCCAAAATCACCGCCCCTTCCCAATTAGGTAAATGCCCCCTCTCGTCAATATGGTTCACTAGTGCGCTCGTGTGACGGTGGTGACGTATGTGTGCTTTATGTTCTCTTATCCTTTTGCCGTGGCCTCTGTGTGTCTCGCCATAGTATGCACTGTCGCAACCATTACAAGGTATTCTGTACACAACACTATCTTCATTATCACGGTCATCCCTCTTAGATGTCACTAATTCACCAATCTTTTTCCCACTGTCACACATCACCACAGTGCCTGTTGAGCGTAGCGGGGTGGTGAGAGCCCGTGCTAGTTTCGAATCGGGGACCACTATGTAACCGTTTCCTTTCGACTTTTTCTCAGTCTCTCCCCTCTGCATAATGTTCCGTGCTTTCCTTAATTAATGACAGCGCAAGCATACCCTTAGGATAACCTAGTTTGCCAAATGTCCGGTTGATATAATCTATTTCTTCATCTATGTGGTCCTGACTGCAGATACGTAGTGCACGAAGGTAGAAACCAATTACTACACCAGTTTTAGTCTTTTCATCGTGTGCACTTAGATAGTGGATAAAATCGTCCTTGTTGGTTGGTTTACGATACACTTTAAATTTAACACTGTCTTCCGTTCTCATAATCACTGTGTCAAGGAAAGGAAGTGAACCATTGTTCTCCTTCTCCATTGTAAACTGGATCTTCTCATGTACACTGTTCATTTTGTTCAGTAATACGTCCAAATCAGTATCTCTATGTGTAACGATCAAACAGTCATCCACGTACCTATACCATTCTGAATCATCCGAAATCAATTTACTGTAATGCTCACTTTCTAGAACTTCCATGAACAAACACGCAGCGACACAGCTCAATGGGGACCCCATTGGTAATCCCTCGTGTTGGCGATATGTGTAACCATTGAAGTTGAACGAGTTGAAATTCATGCACATTTCCACTAACTTCATATAGTCTCTTTTATTTACCGGTAACTCACTCACATCGACCTTATCTAGCACTGTCTTTATAGCACTGATAGCACTGTCTGTGGGGACGTTGGTAAATAAAGACGACGTCAAAACTCACCAGTTGTTTATCACTGAAGTCCACCTCCCGTAGTCTGTGCATTAAGTCGGCCGAGTTCCTCAGGTGTGATCCCCTAATCTTACCGAGGGCTGACGTTAGAGGTTTGGCCAGGTGTTTGGCCAACCTGTGTGGAGCACTCCCTATCCCAGATGTGATGGGTCGCATCGGAATTCCTGGCTTGTGAGTTTTGGGAAGACCCTTCATTCTCGGAACTACCGGGTTTTCCTCGAGCAGGTACAATAACTTCTTCCCCTCCTCTGACTTGGCTTATTCTGATGATGTAGGTATTTAGGTGCTGAGCGTGGCAGGACTTGTTCTTCTATACAGTCCATCAGGAATTTGTCTCTGTTACGTATACTAGCCAGCTTCAACTTAAGTGTAAACTCTGATTCTACGACGCCATGATCCCCCACCTCACCTTGTGACGAATGTAGAGACATTTTGACAAGTTGGTGATGGTGAGTAGGGAAAATCAAGGGTCAAATCAGGAGTTTATTCCTGACTAGTTTCGCTTGATACAGCTTCTTCAGAGGAATGAATACACCAGCGAAAGCATGCTATATTTATACACAAAGACAAATCCCTAACTGGTAATTGCCTAGGCTTCCTCCTCGGTGGTAGTCAGGTCATATATATATATATATATATATATATATATATATATATATATATATATATATATATATATATATATAGATATATATAGATATATATATATATATATATATAATCATCTCCACCTATCTTTCTATCCATCTTTCTCTCATATGAGAGAGAGAGAGAGAGAGAGAGAGAGAGAGAGAGAGAGAGAGAGAGAGAGAGAGAGAGAGAGAGAGAGAGAGAGAGAGAGAGAGAGAGAGAGAGAGAGAGAGAGAGAGAGAGAGAGAGAGAGAGAGAGAGAACTACATAGAATTACATAGAAAATCAGACCACACAAGCCCCATGATCCAGACTAGGTGGTCTGTCCGTAAACCTAAGTGAATCTACATTAATAGATGGCACTAAAACGTTGCTTTTCTAATCTGGTTAATATTAATTTCAAGGAAGTGACGGTCAAGCTTGTTCTTAAAGGAGTCAATCGTGTTGCACTGGACCACTGATGGTGGGAGCTTATTCCATTCTCGCACTACAACGTTGGTGAAGAAAAATCTGGTGCAGTCTGAATTTACTTGTCTACATTTGAGTTTTATGCCATTGTTCCTTGTTCGCAAAGTGTCATCGATCATAAACAATTTTGTTCTGTCTACATTCGTGAAACCATTAAGTATTTTAAAACATTCGATCAGTTTTCCTCGGAGGCGACGTCTCTCAAGAGAGAACATGTTAAGGATGGAAAGCCTCTCTTCGTAGGATTTGTTGCGCAAGGAAGGATAATTTTTGTTGCTCGACGCTGAATACCTTCTAATTTAGGAATGTCCTTTGCATGGTGAGGAGACAAAAACTGTACCGCATATTCCAAGTGGGGTCTGACTAAACTATTGTAGAGCGGAAGTATTACATCCTTATTCCTGAATAAAAAGTTTCTTTTAATGAAGCCCAACATTCTGTTCGCTTTATTTGCTGCATCGATGCATTGATGTGAGAATTTGAGGCTTGACGCGATTTTGACCCCCAGGTCCTTAACGCATTGAACGCTTGTGAGTTTCACGCCGCGCATTTCGTAATCGAACTTCTTATTTCTTGTTCCAACTTGTCTACGTTAACCCGTGGGCTTCGGCTATGGGAAAGCCGAGAAGTTGTCGAGAAACGACAAAATTACACTGCATTTTGAGACTAAGAAAAGAGCATAGAGCGTACATCAGAGTATTCCTCTCATAACCATAAAGCCTTTAAAAATATTTACTTTTATTCAAACTCCATTATTTTTGGCTGGTGTTTGTTACAAACTAAACAGTCTCGTGACGCGTGGCATCTAGCCGAGAGTCGCTTGTTGTCTAGTATAGAGAATTTGACAAGTGATTACTGTATGGGTAGCTAATTCAGTATGCCATGACCTTACAACACCACCTATGACAAAAAATCCCACCTCAAGATCCCTCATCCACCACAATGACCTAAGGCCTTCATGGTGGGCTGCGCTATGCCACCACCGCCTACAATTAGCTCGAATTAGGTGTTTTATGTCGAGCCCTTTTTAGGGTCCACCGTACCACAGCCACGACTCGTGAAAGCCCTGAAAAGGGTCTGCCGACGTTCTCGGGTTTACGTTAAAGGGCATCTCCCATCGATCCGACCAAGCTGAAATTTTGTGTAAATCCTCTTGGAGGCTTTGCCTGTCTTCGTCAGTGAGAACCGAGTTACCATTCTTTGTGTCGCCTGCAAATTTACTAATGCGATTATTGAGTCCAACATCCACGTCGCTGATGTAAATAATGAAGAGCACTGGGCCAAAAACCGAGCCTTGAGGGACGCCACTAGTGACCGGCGCCCCCTCTGAGTTAAATCCGTCAATCACCACTTTTTGTTGTCTGTTGCTCAACCAATTCGCGATCCATTGGTTTACTTGACCGTAAATACCTATTTGCTTTAATTTATAAAGTAATTTATGATGTGGGACTTTATCAAACGCTTTCTGGAAATCAAGATAGACTACGTCCAATGATTTGGTTACGTCATAAACTGAGAAGAGGTCGTTATAAGAGGTTTTAGACCCTTCTTTTCTTGTATTAAATCAACTCTTTTATCACTCATTAATTACTCCATAAATGATCTCACCGTCTCGTATCCCTGGTAGCGTGATCCGGCTTAAGTTGTTATTGGAGACTGGAGTTCGGGGATAAACAAGGGAAAAAGAAAATATACATTTATTTAAAATTAAATGAAAGTAATTGCCTTACGCAATATTCTATGCTCAGACGATCATAACACTGGCATATTCAGCAATGGATACAACATATGACAAACGACATGTCTTAAACATAATACTACAATATGTGCTCAGTTGTTGCCAATAATAATAACACTCGTCGTTCCACAAGCAGTGGTTTGTATCTCTCTGCTTACATCACAATCATTATGTACTCTCTTCACAAAATCCTAATAACACATTCCTGTAGTATAATCTACTACAAGTCATGGAAACACATTATTTTACCACACCCAGTGGTTTTACCTTTGCTTTACATCGCAAACAAATAATCACAATCCTGTCCCACTCACAATCCTACTTCACATCTCCTACATTATAATCTCCAGGACAATACAGTCGGTTTCCCTTAGATTCTCGAATTTCTACTCACGATTAAGATCACAACAGCCATTCTCGGCTGAGTGAGTAGCAGGTCTGCTTGAGGCGAGAACCAAGCTCGATCTACTCATACCACTGATTTCTAGGCCACATTTTTCTTTGCTTTAGGCGGACTTACATCCTTGACACGCCCTTAATTCTTTACATAACCAATGGCCAATACTTCCTGTCACACCCATCTGCTCGCTCATTATGTTGTATTGTTTTACTTCTCCTGCTATTCGTGAGTCAGTCTTAAGACACTCCCACAGTGATTTTTCTGTTAAATTATTGGCTCATAACATGTCGCCACAACTGACGTCACGGGTCAGAGTCTTTTTCAATGGTTGTTCACACTTTCTGACCACGCCCACTGGGCATCTGTTTTCTATATCTGAGTCTGGGTATCTGTTTTCCTTTACCCTCGTTGTTTCCCCTCTTTGGTACTTGAGATGCTTACACTGTTGTATATGTCACTTTTTTTGTTAGTGTTTGTCCTGTCAGATGTCTACACAGTTGTATACCTGCCTTTCCTCTCTGGGTATCTGTTTTCCTTTACCCTCGTTGTTTCCCCTCTTTTGTACTTGAGATGTTTACAATTATATATATGTCACCCTTTTTGTTAATGTTTGTCCTGTCAGATGTTTACACAGTTGTATATCTCACTCCTCTGTTTCCTCGTCTTCTGGGTCCTGACAGAGGTCAATAGGTTTAATAAGCAGGATCTTTTGATACGGAAGCCATGTTGTGAATCCCCAATTAATGAGTGGCTTTCGAGGTAACTCACAATTTTGTCTCTAATTATGCTTACCTACAATTGAAGTTAGACTAATGGGTCAGTAGTTACCAGGTATTTTTTTGTCTCCTTTCTTAAAAATCGGTGTCACGTTAGTCTTTTTCCAATCCGAAGGGACGATGCCTTGTCGCAAGGACATATTGAATACGGTTGTGAGGGAGGAGAGTATTTCGCTCTTTGTTTCTATAAGCAGTATGGGATATACTTTATCGGGTCCGGGACTTTTATTTGTTTTAAGTGAATGGAGAGCCTTAAGGACTTCATCGGTGGTTATTTCAAAATTAGGCAATGCATGGTCGTGATTTACATTAGTACTGGTGTTGGTGGTAGTGGGAGGAAGACTGTTAGTATAAACACCGAGGAAAAGTAATTGTTTAAGTGGTTTGCAATGTGTTGCCTGTCAGTCACTAGTGCACCGTCGCTGTTTGCTAAAGGTCCAATTCCACTTTTGATCGCCTTTCTGTTGTTTATGTAAATGAAGAAAGATTTCGGATTATTTTTACAGTTGGCTGCAATATTTTCTTCATATCTACGTTTTGCCTGACATACTAATCTTTTTACTCGTCGCCTGGCATCATTATAAAGTCTAATGTTTTCGGGCGTCCTTTGTTCTTTCTTTAACCTGTAAAACAATTTTCTCTCCTTGACTGAGTGTTTAATTTAGCTATTAAACCAAGGTGGGCTTTTATTAGTGTTAATTCGCTTCTCGCACAAGGGGACGAATGTGTTCTGCTGAGTAAGTGATTTTTAAAGCTTAGCCAGGCTTCCTCTACATTGCCGTCATCTGATAGTTGTATTTCTGTTAGTATTTGACGGATTTCTACGAAGTTATCTTTTTTGAAATTGGGCACCTTTACTTTATTTTCAGTCACTGATGATTGAGCTTTAATGTCGACACGCACTAATTTATGATCGCAAGAACCGAGGTGTTCACCTACCGTGACATTACTGACTAGGTTATCTTGGGTCGTTATAACAAGGTCGAGTATGTTATTTTGTCGAGTTGGCTCAGAAACCATTTGGCTTAGATAATTTTCTTCTAGAAATTCGATCATTCTATGTGACTCGCCTTCTGTACCTGACAGTGTCGCCCAGTCGATATGGGGGAGGTTAAAGTCTCATAATATCAGTGAGTCGTTGTTATTAAGAGACTGCCTTAAAACGCTGTACATTTCAAGGTCGTCATCGAATGATTGCCCGGGAGGCCTGTAGGTGACAGCTATATTTAAATTGACTTTTGCAATGTTTACTCGCACGCACAAATGCTCAACGTTACTGTTTCTTGGTGTTTTGTCGGTGGGTTTCAAATAGCTTTTGACAAAAAGGGCGACGCCACCGCCTCTACGGTTTACACGATCTTTGTTGAAGAGTCTGTAGCCAATTATGTTGTATTCGGAGCTTAAATCAATATTTGTGGTGTCGATAAATGTGAAAAAGAGAGAGAGAGAGAATCTTCACCTTCAGAGTGTACCACCTGTTGAACACGTTCACCGCAGCAGTGAGAGAGAGAGAGAGAGAGAGAGAGAGAGAGAGAGAGAGAGAGAGAGAGAGAGAGAATGTCTCCGTATATAAATTTCTTCATAATTGTCAGCTTTCTGTTGCCTGCATTTCCATGTTTCCATGTTTCCATAACTCTATAACACGTCCGACTAGGGAACAGTTGCCCAAGGCTTCCATTATATGCGCACCTCACTCCATGGGTCGCATATTTTTAGCAAATTAAAATTCTAATTTAAACCGTCCATCTCGTCAACGCCTTATACATAACCAAGCGTAACCTTACATAACGTGACGCATATCTTTACATCGCAGCTTAATTAACGAAGCCTACCTAATTCTACCTTTTGCACTCACACTCGCTACATTCTTTCAAATCCAACCTTGCCTAACCTAAAGTCACGTAATTTAACTTAACAGAACCAAAATAATAGCCTCATCTCACCTGAAGAGTAAACCTACTTAATCGTTCTCTTACTGCTTTTTTTGCACCCACACACTACATTCTATCAAAACCAACCATGCCAAGCCCTAACTCACGTAACCAAACTTAAACTACCTCGCCTAGTTACTTCATAGCTAACCCTGCCTGATTTTCCTTTAGTGCCTTCTTTTGTATTCACACAGTAAATTCTATCTAATTCGACCATGCCCAAACTAAACTAGCGTAATCAATATAGTAACATCACCTCATCTCGTAACTAAACCGTTCTAACCCTTTATATATACCTTCCTTTTATACCCACACTCACTAACACTCTACCAATACCAAGCATTACCTAACATTACATAACCTAACATAACCAATATCCTTGCCTCACCTCTCACTTCACCTGCCTAATCCTTCGTTCATGCCTCCTTTAATATCCACACTCACTAACACTCTATCAACCAACACTCTACCAATACCAATTACCAAACATTACCTAACATTACCTAACTTAGCATAACCAATATACTTGCCTCACCTCTCAATTTAACTGCCTAATCCTTTGTTCATGCCTCCTTTTGTACCCACACTCATTAACACTCAACTAACCAACACCACCAACACCAAACATTACCAAACATTACCTAACATTGCCTAACTTAACCAATATACTAACTCACATCACCTCACAGCTACACATGCTTAATTCTTCATATTGAACCTCCTTTATTGCCCACACTCACTAACACTACCAATACCAAACATTATCATTTCCTAACATTACCTACCCTAAAATTACCTTATAGTAACCTGAGCCATAGCTGGGCGTTATTGCGATAAATTATCGCGATACTTTATCGCTGATAACTAAATCGGGTTATCGGCCATCCGCTACTTATATATATATATATATATATATATATATATATATATATATATATATATATATATATATATATATATATATATATATATATATATATATATATATATATATATATATATATATATATATATATATATATATATATATCTCCAGGAGAGAAACCACTCTGTGTGTGCCAAGCGGATCTCTGGAATGGAGGCATACATTCCACGATTTTTCTTTACTCCTCATGGTAAAAAGCCTTGGTTTAATCATGTTGCTCTCGTGCTATTAAAGATAGAGAGGCAGCTCACAAAAGGTACCAGAGCCTTCGCTCTCCTACTAACCATGAACTTTACATTTCAGCCCGGAATCGTGCCAAATCTATTCTCCGACTTGCTAAAACCTCTTTCATCAATAGAAAATGTCAACACCTTGCTTTTTCTAATTCTTCCCGTGACTTCTGGCACCTAGCCAAAAATATCTCCACCAATTTCACTTCTTCCTCTTTCCCTCCTCTCCTTAACCCTGACGGCTGCACTGCCGTTTCATCTTTCTCTAAGGCTGAACTTTTTGCTCAAACTTTCTGTAACAACTCCATCCTGGACGATTCTGGGCATATTCCTCCTACTCATCCCCCCTCTGACTCCTTTATGCCTGTTATTAAGATTCTTCAAAATGAAGTTTTCTATGCTCTCTCTGGCCTCAACTCTCAGAAGGCTTATGGACCTGATGGAGTGCCTCTTATTGTCCTTAAAAACTGTGCTTCGGTGCTGACACCCTGCCTGGTCAAACTCTTTCGTCTCTGCCTGTCAACATCTACCTTTCCTTCCTGTTGGAAGCATGCCTTTGTACAGCCTGTGCCTGAAGGGTGACCGTTCCAATCCCTCAAACTACCGCCTTATAGCTTTACTTTCCTGTCTATCTAAAGCTTTTGAGTCAATCCTTAACCGGAAGATTCAAAAGCACCTTTCCACTTCCAACCTCCTTTCTGATCGCCAGTATATGTCCCGCAAGGGGCGCTCTACTGGCGATCTTCTTGCTCCCTTAACTGACTCTTGGGCATCCTCTCTTAGCCGTTTCGGTGAAACTTTCTAAGTTGCGCTAGACATATCGAAAGTTTTCGATAGAGTCTGGCACAAGTCTGCTTTCTAAACTGCCCTCTTTCGGATTCTATCCCTCTCTCTGTTTCTTTATCTCCAGTTTCCTTTCCGGCCGTTCTATCTCTGCGGTGGTAGACGGTCACTGTTCTTCCCCTAAACCTATCAACAGTGGTGTTCCACAGGGGTCTGTCCTATCACCCACTATCTTCCTGTTTTTCATCAATGCTCTTCTTTCCATAGCAAATTGTCCTGTCCACTCATACGCCGACGACTCCACTCTGCATTATTCAACTTCTTTCAAAAGAAGGCCATCCCAACAGGAAGTACACGACTCCAGACTGGAGGCTGCAGAACGCTTAACCTTAGACTTTGCTATCATTTCCGATTGGGGTAGAAGGAACCTTGTGTCCTTCAATGCCTCAAAAACTCAATTTCTCCACCTATTCTTCCACAACATTCAGCTGTCACCTTTTTCAACACTAAATATCCTCGGTCTATCCATAACTCAAAATCTCAACTGGAAACCTCATATACCCTCTCTCGCTAAATCAGCTTCCTCGAGGTTGGGCGTTCTGTATCGTCTCCTCTAGTTCTTCTCCCCCACACAGCTGCTATCCATATACAGGAGCCGTGTCCGCCCTCGTATGAAAGTATGCATCTCACGTGTGGGGGGGCTCTACTTACACAGCTCATCTAGACAGAGTGCAGTCTAAGTCTCTTCGTCTCATCAGCTCTCCTCCTCCTCCTGATAGTCTTCTACCTCTTAAATTCCGTCGCGATGTTGCCTCTCTTTCTATCTTCTATCGCTGTTTTCACGCTGACTGCTCTTTTGAACTTGCTAACTGCATGCCTCCCTCCCTCCCGCGGCCCCGCTGCACAGGAGTTTCTACTCATGCTCATCCCTATACTGTCCAAACCCCTTATGCAAGAGTTAACCAGCATCTTCACTCTTTCATCTCTCACGCTGGTAAACTCTGGAACAATCTTCCTTCATCTGTATTTCCTCCTGCCTACGACTTGAACTCTTTCAAGAGGAGGGTATCAGGACAGCTCTCCTCCCGAAATTGACCTCTCTTTCAGCCACCTCTTTTGATTTTATTTTTTTAGGAGCAGTGAGTAGCGGTCTTTTTTTTTTGTTTCCTTTTTTTGTGCCCTTGAGCTATCTCCTTGTTGTAAATATATATATATATATATATATATATATATATATATATATATATATATATATATATATATATATATATATATATATATATATATATATATATATATATATATATATATATATATATATATATATATATATATATATATATATATATATATATATATATATATATATATATATATATATATATATATATATATATATATATATATATATATATATATATATATATATATATATATATATATATATATATATATATATATATATATATATATATATATATATATATATATATATATATATATATCCCTGCACAGTTGCTGTCCATATACAGGGGCCTTGTCCGCCCTCGTATGGAGTATGCATCTCATGTGTGGGGGGGCTCCACTCACACAGCTCTTCTGGACAGAGTGGAGGCAAAGGCTCTTCGTCTCATCAGCTCTCCTCCTCATACTGATAGTCTTCTTCCTCTTAAATTCCGCCGCAATGTTGCCTCTCTTTCTATCTTCTAGCGATATTTCCACGCTGACTGCTCTTCTGAACTTGTCAACTGCATGCCCTTCCCCTACCGCGGCCCCGCTGCACTCGACTTTCTACTCATGCTCATCCCTATACTGTCCAAACCCCTTATGCAAGAGTTAACCAGCATCTTCGCTCTTTCATCCCTCACGCTGGTAAACTCTGGAACAATCTTCCTTCATCTGTATTTCCTCCTGCCTACGACTTGAACTCTTTCAAGAGGAGGGTATCAGGACACCTCTCTCCTCCCGAAAATGAACTATCTTGCGGCCAACTCTTTGGATTATTTTGATGAGCAGCGAGTAGCGGGCATTTGTTATTAATGGTTACTTTTTTTGGCCCTTGAGCTGTCTCCTGTGCTGTAAAAAAAAAAAAAAATATATATATATATATATATATATATATATATATATATATATATATATATATATATATATATATATATATATATATATATATATATATATATATATATATATATATATATATATATATATATATATGTTTGGTGGGCACCGATCACTGTTTTGCTGTTCCGATCCCGATCATCCGATCAGTTTGGGCAGCTGATCCGATTCCGATCATCCGATCATTTTTTAAGTACTGCTGTTCCGATCACCATTCCGATCATCCGATCATTAAAACTTATATTAATTACTATATTTTTTTAAAATAATGATTACAAGAAACACCTATTATAGGCGTTCTTTAAGTAATAATTTCAAATAAGTAATAATTTCATTATTTGCTTATAAATATCTTTATTTTTCCTTTTTCTTTTGGTATATAGGACATGGTAAAGAAAAAATGTTATCTTAACTTCTTATTTTAGGCATTTATTTAAGTCTACTCTTTTTATTCAATATCTGAAAGTATGTTCGCTATTTTTTACTTTTGTTTGAAGTTGATTTAGATTTTTGACAAACATTTTTCAACTTTTTAATATTTTATCTTCGATATCTAGGAAATATTTTTTGCTATTCTATAAAAAACGAGCGATAGTGATCATTAATCTCCTATCCTTTCTGATTAAACAGCTTTTTGAATAAAAGATATTGGTCCATAAATAAATTAGTTACAAGAAGAACATAAGCATATTCCTCCTACTCATCCCCCCTCTGACTTCCTTATGCCTGTTATAAAGAGTCTTCAAAATGATGTTTTCTATGCCCTCTCTGGCCTCAATCCTCAGAAGGCTTATGGACCTGATGGAGTGCCTCCTATTGTCCTTAAAAACTGTGCCTCCATGCTGTCACCCTGCGTGGTCAAACTCTTTCGCCTCTGCCTGTCAACATCTAACTTTCCTTCCTGCTGGAAGTATGCCTTCATACAGCCTGTGCCTAAGAAGGGTGACCGTTCCAATCTCTCAAACTACCGTCCTGTAGCTTTACTTTCTTGTCTACCTAAAGCTTTTGAATCAGTCCTTAACCGGAAGATTCAAAAGCACCTTTCCACTTCTGACCTTATATCTGATCGCCAGTATGGGTTCCGCAAGGGGCGTTCTACTGGTGATCTCCTAGCCTTCTTAACGGACTCTTGGTCATCCTCTCTTAGCCGTTTCAGTGAAACCTTTGCTATTGCGCTGGACACATCAAAAGCTTTTGATAGGGTCTGGCACAAATCTTTGCTTTCCAAACTACCCTCCTACGGTTTCTATCCTTCTCTCTGTACCTTTATCTCCAGTTTCCT
The DNA here is from genome assembly GCF_024679095.1 of Eriocheir sinensis. Lineage (NCBI taxonomy): Eukaryota > Metazoa > Arthropoda > Malacostraca > Decapoda > Varunidae > Eriocheir > Eriocheir sinensis. The sequence continues at coordinate 107,138 of NW_026111585.1, read as the reverse complement.
TTCTGACCGTTCTATTTCTGCTGTGGTAGACGGTCACTGTTCTTCCCCTAAACCTATTAACAGTGGTGTCCCACAGGGTTCTGTTATATCTCCCACTCTCTGTTGTTCATTGATGATCTTCTTTCCAAAACGAACTGTCCTATCCATTCCTACGCCGATGATTCCACTCTGCATTACTCAACTTCTTTTAATAGAAGACCCACCCTACAGGAACTTAACGACTCATGGCTGCAGAACGCTTAGCCTCAGACCTTACTATTATTTCCGATTGGGGCAAGAGGAACCTGGTGTCCTTCAATGCCTCAAAACTACAGTTTCTCCACCTATCCACTCGACACAATCTTCCAAACAACTATCCCCTATTCTTTGACAACACCCAGCTATCACCTTCCTCAACACTAAACATCCTCGGTCTATCCTTAACTCAAAATCTCAACTGGAAACTTCATATCTCATCTCTTACTAAATCAGCTTCCTCGAGGCTGGGCATTCTGTACCGTGTCCGCCAGTTCTTCTCCCCCGCACAGTTGCTGTCCATTTACAGGAGCCTGGACCCCCTTGTATGGAGTATGCATCTCATGTGTGGGTGGGTGGGTGGGGTCCACTCACACAGCTCTCCTCGACAGAGTGGAATCAAAGGCTCTTCGTCTCATCAGCTCTCCTCCTCATACTGATAGTCTTCTACTTCTCAAATTCCGCCGCCATGTTGCCTCTCTTTCTATCTTCTATCGATATTTTCATGCTGACTGCTCTTCTGAACTTGCTAACTGCATGCCTCCCCTCCTCCCGCGGCCCCGCTGCACAAGACTTTCTACTCATGCTCATCCCTATACTGTCCAAACCCCTTATGCAAGAGTTAACCAGCATCTTCACTCTTTCATCCCTCACGTTGGTAAACTCTGGAACAATCTTCCTTCATCTGTATTTCCTCCTGCCTATGACTTGAACTGTTTCAAGAGGAGGGTATCAGGACACCTCTCCTCCCGAAATTGACCTCTGATTTTGAACACTCCTTTAACCTCTGTTCTGGAGCAGTAAGTAGCGGGCCTTTTTTTTTTTTTTTTTTCATTACGCCCTTGAACTGTCTCCGTAGCTGTAAAAAAAAAAAAATAATAATAAGGTTTTGATTTTAAGTGAGCCGGTGTTGTGTCATCTGCCATCCACGTATCCTAAGACATCCCATCCTGATCTGCGCATGCGCGGAACTCGATGTTTACAAACACAGTGTTGATATCGTAGTTTGCCCAGGCAAGATGGCGGCAAGACAACATGAAAGTTTTTATGGGAAAATGGCTGAATTCAAGAATGACATGGCCCCATAATCCAGATAGTCTACCATTAAATGGAGAGAATCCGAGAAATATGACCATCAATGAGAAGAGAGTGTAGGTTATCTCATTTATCACATTTACCAACATACTAGGGGTTTAGGTTATCTCATTTATCACATTTACCGACATACAAGGGGTGCAGGTTATCTCATTTATCACATTTACTGACATACAAGGTTTCAGGTTACCTCTTTTATCACATTTACCAACATACAAGGGGTTTAAGTTATCTCATTTTTCACATTTACTGACATACAAGGGTACATAAGAACATAAGAACATAAGAACGCAGGAGTCTACAAGAGACCGGTAGGCCTATACGAGGCAGCTCCTTTGACCCTGAGCTCCCGTGTATCTAACCCCACCTAATATCGCTGTCCATGAATTTATCTAGTCTATTTTTTAATGTGACAATTGTATTGGCACTCACCACATGACTGCTAAGCCTATTCCACTCATCCACCACCCTGTTAGTAAACCAATTTTTGCCTATGTCCCTGTTGAATCTGAATTTATCCAGTTTAAACCCATTACTTCGTGTCCTACCCGGTTCTCTTACCAACAAAACCTTATGAATGTCTCCCTTATTAAAGCCCTTCATCCATTTATAAACCTCGATCATGTCTCCACGCACCCTTCGCCTTTCTAGAGAATGCAAGTTTAACTGTTTGAGTCTTTCCTCGTATGGCAAGTTTCTCAACCCCTGAATCATCTTAGTCATCCTCCTCTGCACCGATTCTAACATTTTGATATCCATTCTATAGTAAGGTGACCAGAACTGAACTGCATAGTCAAGATGAGGTCTAACTAATGCTAAATATAGTTTGAGGAAGACTTCGGGGCTTCTGTTGCTTACGCTCCTTGAAATAAATCCCAGTACCCTATTAGCTCGATTTCTAGCTTGAATGCATTGTGCCCTTGGACGGAGATCAGAGCTCACTAAGACCCCTAAATCCCTCTCGCACCCAGACCTGCTTATGAGTGTCATTTAAGCAATAGTTATGTGAGGGGTTGTTCCTACCTACACTCAGAATACTGCACTTCCCTACATTGAACTCCATCTGCCATTTATCCGCCCTGGGCGGATAAATGGCCGCCCAGTCATACAATCTGTTGAGTTCACGTTGGAGAATAATAGCGTCCTGATCTGACTCAATTACTCTACCGATCTTGGTATCATCTGCAAATTTACTAACATCACTACTAATTCCTGTATCAAAGTCATTGATATAAATAATGAACAAAAGTGGACCTAATACCGAACCTTGTGGGACCCCACTCGTAACACATCCCCAGTCAGATCTTTTACCATTGATTTGCACTCTTTGCTTCCTATTGCTAAGCCACGCCTTGACCCAGTTCAAAACTTTACCCTCTACTCCGTGAGCCTGTAATTTAAGCAACAGTCGTTGGTGAGGAACTTTGTCAAACGCTTTACTAAAATCAAGACAGATTACATCATAATTTTCATCTCTGTCAACCGCCTCAAATACTTTATTGTAGAAGGACAAGAGATTGGTGAGGCATGACCTACCTTTTGTGAACCCATGCTGCGAGTCGTGAATTAAGCTATGTTTCTGTCAATGCTCCCGAATGTTCCTGGCTATTATGGACTCCAGGATCTTGCCTATAACCGATGTTAAGCTAATTGGGCGATAGTTTGAAGCAACTGATCTGTCCCCCTTTTTAAGAATCGGCGTCACATTAGCTACTTTCCATAGGCTCGGCACATAGCCAGTATTTACCGACATCTTCAAGATGTCGGTTAGTGGGTCACTGAAGTATTCTAGCGATCACCGAACAATCACATTCAGCATCAATATGAAAGAAAGTAAAGTAACTCCTAGTAAAGAAAAGGTGCCTGATTATCAGAGAGCGAATTTCGTAAGACTCCGATCAATTCTAAATAATTCTGACTGGACTGAAATCACGGCGGAAACAGATATTGATAAATCTTGGGGGGCCTTCACCATAATATTGAACAATGCCATAAGCATATGCGTACCCTATCGTAACAGACGTTCAGCTTCTAAGAAGAAACCCAAATGGTGGAATAACGAAACTCAAAATAGCCTATCTCTTAAAAAACGCGTATACAGTAGGTACATATCATCTCAGAGCGAGGCTGACAAACTAGAGTTGGACAGAATTCGCCGCGAAACCAAGAAATTAATAAAACGAAGCAAGAAAAATCTTGAAGAATATATAGCGGAAACAAGTAAATCTAATCCTAAAGAATTTTTCAGCTATGTAAATAATAAAAAGTCACTCACTTGTGGTATCGGCCCGCTTGCTAATGAAAATGGTAACCACACGAACGATGAAAATGAAATGGCTACAATCCTAAATAACTTTTTCGGATCCGTATTTACCGACGAAGATTGTTTATCACCTCAACCGCCGGAGGTTAGAAGGACCGAAAAGATGTTAAGTGGCGTGCTCATCGTAGAAAGTGACATTTTACGCACAATTGAAAAGATTAAAGTAAGCAAAGCTCCTGGTCCAGACAAAATTACCCCTAGGGTCTTAAAAGAAATCAAACATCAAATTTGTAAACCGCTCTCCATCATATTCAATAAATCTTTAACAGCTGGAAAAGTTCCGTCGGATTGGAAACTTGCAAATGTCACACCAATTTTCAAAAAGGGGGACAAGTCTCATCCAGGAAACTATCGACCAATTAGCCTGACATCTATTGTTTGTAAGTTAATGGAGACTATCAATCGCGACAATATGGTGAAATTCTTCGAAGAAAATAATATAATAAATAATTCGCAACATGGCTTCCGTAGTAAACGTTCGTGTTTGACTAACTTACTTGATTTTTTTCACTATATTTTTGAGGTGTTCGATGAAAGCAGATCAGTAGATATCATATATCTGGATTTTCAAAAGGCAATTGATAAGGTTCCCCACCAACGATTGCTCAGCAAACTACTGGCGCACGGTACCTCGGGTAACATTCACAATTGGCTTGCGGACTGGCTCTCTGAGCGGAAACAGAGAGTAGTTCTAAACGGTGTTACATCTAACTGGCTCGATGTCAAAAGCGGCGTACCTCAAGGATCAGTGCTTGGCCCCATGCTCTTCTTAATTTATGTTAATGATATCGATGATGGGCTCACCTGCAAAGTATCAAAATTTGCTGATGACACAAAAATTGCTAGTAAAGTAACTGCGATACTCAACGAAGAAGCTTTAGAATCAGATATAGATCGACTTGCACGTTGGGCCAATCAATGGCAAATGAAATTTAACGTAGACAAATGTAAAGTGTTGCACATCGGAAAAAATAACAATCGCGTTCGGTACGTAATGAATGGCCAACAACTTTCTGCAGTAAGTAAAGAAAAGGATCTTGGAATCACTATATCAAGCGATTTAAAGCCCGGTCAGCATTGTTCAGAGGTAGTTAAAACTGCAAACAAATTGGTTGGCTTCATCAGACGAGTCTTTAATAATAAATCGGAAAAAGTAATATTAAAACTGTATAATTCGTTGGTTCGACCCCGTCTAGAGTACTGTGTACAGTTTTGGTCTCCCTACTACAGAAAAGACATAGAAAAGTTGGAACGGGTCCAACGAAGAGTAACAAAGATGATTCCTAGGTTGAGAAATTTATCATATGAACAAAGGCTTAAAGAAGTAAATTTATTCAGCCTATCAAAACGAAGAATGCGAGGCGATCTAATAGAAGTGTTTAAAATGTTCAAAGGATTCAGTGATATTAATGCGGAAGATTACTTTACAATTGATCGATCAAATAGAACAAGAAGAAATCACAATTTGAAGATAAGTGGTAAAAGATTCTCGTCGCACGAAGCTAAACATTTTTTCTTCAATCGAGTTGTTAATGTTTGGAACTCTCTACCTTGTGATGTCGTTGATAGTACAACAGTTACGGCCTTCAAGAATAGATTAGACAAGTGTTTTGAATCCAACCAGCAACTAAGATATTACTCATTGTCGTAATAACGTTAAGCTCTTTCGAATACTGGTGTCCTTGTCCGCTCTTATCGCCCTGTTAGTGGTAGCAGTAATGGTAGTTCTTTCCTCTTTCCTACATAAATTCCATGCAGTTTTTCCATGCTGCGTGGTTCTTTTTCCTTTCCTGCCAGCTTTGGCTGGAGGGATGGGGGGGTAGTTAGGAGCCTTCGCCTTTGCTGTCCTTCATCTTCCACCTTTGATTAGATAGTTAGTGTAGCTTGTCACAAACAACCTCGTAAGGACCAGCAGGTCTGCTGTTGTTTGTTCTTCCTTTGTGTTTCTTTGTGAGTACATCACCTAATTCCTTTAATACCCTCGGAAATATCCCGTCAGGACCTGGCGACTTGTTCTTCTTAAGCTTATCTATCTCATCCTGAACTACTTGCCTGGTAATGATTATATCCCTCAATTTATCGCCATCCCCGCCCTCGTACACCTGAACTCTTTCCGGTATAGTCGTTCGATCCTCCTGTGTGAATACTGAAAGGAAGTAGTCGTTCAACAATGTGCTCATATTTTCGTAGTTTTCTACTAGCTCCCCTGTGTTTGTTTTCAGCGGTCCAATTTTCTCCTGTGTTTTTGTTCTATACATCTGAAAGAAGCCCTTAGGATTACTTTTCGCCTCATTTGCTATTTTGATCTCATAGTTCCTTTTTGCTATCCTGGTGTTTTTCTTAACTAATCTAGATAGTTCGACGTACCGGCGCCTGAGATGTGTTTCACCATTCTTTATTTTCTGATAAATTCCCTTCTTTAACCCAATCTCGTGTTTTAGTCCACGAGTCATCCACTTAGGATCATTGTTTTCTTGTCTAAGTGTTCGCTGTGGTATATGCTGTCCTTGCCCCTCTACTATTACTCTAACTAAATTATTGTAAGACATTTCTACCTGGTTCTCCTGGCTCTCCAATCCGCAGTTCTGGCCCTCATGAATCCCTAAGTAATCCCTGTTTACCCCTTCAAGATGTCTTCGAAGCCCCTCGTAATTTGCTCTTTTGAAATCTGGCACTAACACTGGGTTTGGTTCGCGGGTTACCGCCCAGTCTAAGCTAAAACGAAACGTTCTGTGGTCACTATTTCCTAACTCTCCGCCCATCTCCAACTCACGTAGCAGGTTCCCATTATTGGTTAGGACTAAGTCTAATATGTTATCTCCTCTGGTAGGCTCAGTAACTACCTGCTTAAGGAAATTATCTTGTATAACTTCAAGAAAGTCCTCGGCTTCCAGGTCACCCACTAGGTCTTCCCAGTCTATATTCCTATAATTGAAGTCCCCCATTACGCAGACATTTCTAATCATACTCGCCCTGCCAATCTCCTGTAGTAATATACTCGTGTCCTGCCTGTTAAGGTTGGGTGGCCTGTACATAACTCCTAGAGTTAGTTTTTCTTTCCCTTTGTAAACGTCCACCCAAACTGATTCTGAATCCATGTTAGTTTTGACTGAATTGTTAACTAAACATTTAAGTGAGTTTTTAACATATAGCGCAACTCCACCTCCCTTTCTGCCCCTTCTGTCTTTGTGAAACATCTGATAACCCGTTATTTCAAATTCTGATCTAAAATTTCTATTAGCAGTGTCTATCCATGTCTCAGTGATCGCTATTATGTCAAAATTTTCTGAACAAGCTTCACCCCTTAGTAAGTCTATCTTATTTCTGAGGCTCCTGCTGTTAGTATAGAAGATTCTTAGCCCGTCCTCTGTTACTCCCCTAGAATTGCTTCTAAGCTGCCTGGTTATATTATGAGCTAGATGTCCCCTCCTATTACTCCTCCCATTGCTCCCATTACTCCTCCCCCCCTCGCCTATACTAAAAAATCCCTCAGGGTACCAAGTGCTCGCTCAAGGGAGCAAGGGAGTTTGAGAGAGCCTCAACACCCTTGAACGTCAAGTGTATCCCGTCACGGGCGGGTAGGCGGTGGCTGAGTGATTAGCGTGCGGGGCCAGCATTCATCACGCCATGGACAATGTCGATTCGAATCCCCACGCTACCATCTGGGATTTTTTAGTCACCGCAGAGTGGTTTAAGAGTACCCACAGGCTGTCCAGAAGATCACCTATCATCCCGGATTCTAGAAGAAACCGTACAAGCGAGTCAAAAATGAGTTCCAGGGGGCAGCATGAGCCAAGCATAACTAGCGCCACTATAAAAATTGCCTGCGCCATGACGGGCTTGGGCCGACCACCAGGCCCCTGAAGAAAGCCTTCCGGCGCTATAGGCTGAGATGTAAACAAAATAAAGTTACCTCATTTATCACATTTACCGACATACAAGGGGTGTAGGGTACCTCATTTATCACATTTACCAACATACAAGGGGTGTAGGGTACCTCATTTATCACATTTACCGACATACAAGGGGTGTAGGGTACCTCATTTATCACATTTACCGACATACAAGGGGTGTAGGGCACCTCATTTATCACATTTACCGACATACAAGGAGTGTAGGGTACCTCATTTATCACATTTACCGACATACAAGGGGTGTAGGGCACCTCATTTATCACATTTACCAACATACAAGGAGTGTAGGGTACCTCATTTATCACATTTACCGACATACAAGAGGTGTAGGGTACCTCATTTATCACCTTTACCGACATACAAGGGGTGTAGGGCACCTCATTTATCACATTTACCAACATACAAGGAGTGTAGGGTACCTCATTTATCACATTTACCGACATACAAGGGGTGTAGGGTACCTCATTTATCACATTTACCGACATACAAGAGGTGTAGGGTACCTCATTTATCACATTTACCGACATACAAGAGGTGTAGGGTACCTCATTTATCACATTTACCGACATACAAGGGGTGTAGGGTACCTCATTTATCACATTTACCGACATACAAGAGGTGTAGGGTACCTCATTTATCACATTTACCGACATACAAGGAGTGTAGGGTACCTCATTTATCACATTTACCGACATACAAGGGGTGTAGGGTACCTCATTTATCACATTTACCGACATACAAGGGGTGTAGGGTACCTCATTTATCACATTTACCGACATACAAGGGGTGTAGGGTACATACAAGGGGTGTAGGGTACCTCATTTATTACATTTACCGACATACAAGAGGTGTAGGGTACCTCATTTATCACATTTACCGACATACAAGGGGTGTAGGGTACCTCATTTATCACATTTACAGACATTCACTGGGTGTAGGGCATCTCATTAATCACATTTACCGAGATACAAGGGGTGCAGGTTATCTCAGTTATCACATTTACCGACTTATAAGAAGTGTAGGTTATCTTATTGATCACATTTACGGACATACAAGGGGTTCAGGTTATCTCATTTATCACAATTACTGACATACAAGGGGTGTAGGGTACCTCATTGATAACATTTACCGACATACAAGGGGTTCAGTTTATCTCAGTTATCACATTTACCGACATACAAGGGGTGTAGGTTACCTCATTGATCACATTTACCGTCATACAAGGGGTTCAGGTTATCTTATTTATCACATTTACCGACGTACAAGGGGTGCAGGTTATCTCATTTCTCACATTTACCGACATATAAGGTGTGCAGGTTATCTCATTTATCACATTTACCGACGTACAAAGGGTGTAGGTTATCTCATTTCTCACATTTGCCGACATACAAGGGGTTCAGGTTATCTCATTTATCACATTTGCCGACATACAAGGGGTTCAGGTTATCTCATTTCTCACATTTGCCGACATACAAGGTGTACAGGTTATCTCATTTCTCACATTTGCCGGCATACAAGGGGTTCAGGTTATCTCATTTATCACATTTACCGACATATAAGGGGTGTAGGTTATCTCATTTATCACATATACCGACATACAAGGTGTGCAGGTAATCTCATTTATCACAAATACCGACATACAAGGGGTGCAGGCTATCTCATTTATCACATTTACCAACATACAAGGGGTGCAGGTTATCTCATTTATCACATATACCAACATACAAGGGGTGCAGGTTATCTCATTTATCACATATACCGACATACAAGGTGTGCAGGCTATCTCATTTATCACATTTACCAACATACAAGGGGTGCAGGTTATCTCATTTATCACAAATACCGACATACAAGGTGTGCAGGCTATCTCATTTATCACATTTACCAACATACAAGGGGTGCAAGTTATCTTATTTATCACATTTACCAACATACAAGGGGTGCAGGTTATCTCATTTACTACATTTACCAACATACAAGGTGTGCAGGCTATCTCATTTATCACATTTACCAACATACAAGGGGTGCAGGTTATCTCATTTATCACATGTACCAACATACAAGGGGTGCAGGTTATCTCATTTATCACATTTACCAACATACAAGGTGTGCAGGCTATCTCATTTATCACATTTACCAACATACAAGGGGTGCAGGTTATCTCATTTATCACATTTACCAACATACAAGGGGTGCAGGTTATCTCATTTATCACATATACCGACATACAAGGGGTGCAGGTTATCTCATTTACTACATTTACCGACATACAAGGGGGGTAGGTTATCTCATCATATATACCGGCATACAAGGGGTGTAGGTTATCTCATTTATCACATATACTGACATACAACATGTCAACATTTACTTTAAAAAAAAAAAAAAAAAAACTCAGGTGGGACATATCGCGATAGGCAGTCGATAAAGACACGGTACCGTGTCGCAATTCATCCACCCTTTGTTTGTAAACAAATCCCGCGCATGCGCAGATTAGATGGGATGTCTTAGGATACGTGGATGGCAGATGACACCACTCCGGGTAGGACACGTGGCAATGGGTTTAAGTTGGATAACTTCAGGTTCAACAAAGACAGGCAAAAATTGGTTTACCAACAGTGGTGGATGAGTGGAACAGACGTAGAAGTCTTGTGGTGAGCGCCAACATGATAGATACATTCAAGAAGAGGTTAGGTAAGTTCTTGGATGGGAAGGGTATGGGGCGTTAGTTTGGTGCCGTGGTCTCGGCGGCATGTTGCGCTGTCTCGCGAGACCTCCTTCCTCCTCTTCCTCTTGTTGCGGGGGGAGCCCGACGGGTGGGTGGGGGGGTCGAGGGAAGGCAAAGCCCTCCCTCCGGTTAAGAAGGTGGAGGGGTCTAGGCGGGGCGAAGCCCCCCCTTGTAGCTTAGATTTTGTTGGTTTCCCGAAAATGAACTGACGCTGCCGCCATTAGAGGGTGGTAACACTGCAGCAGAAAATGCATAACTGACAACTGGGGCAGGCCACTCGGTTACTGGAGTGAGCGAAAGCCCACTACTGCAGCCCAGGATCAAAGGACACAGGGTCTACCGGAGAGCGCGTCAAATTTTGAATCAACTGGCGCATGACGGCATCAGGTGGAAAGTTGGTGAGTTCAGCTATGGTTTACGCCTCAGTATCCAGCCGGAAGCGGTGGTGTACGGTTTGCTTGTTCTTGTCAAATTACAATGCCTTGCAGTTGTTAAGTATCTGGCTGTAAGTCTGTAAGTAGGCTATTTAACGCTCTAGAGAAAGCACCATAGACTGTCTAAGTCAGGGGTGTCCAAACTATTTTTCACTGACGGCCAGATGCGGAAAATATACGAAGAGTCGGGCCACTCAGTATATTTATGGATGGAGACAGATTTTAGGGTTTATAGTTTTACAGGAACTACCACGTGTAGGTCAACTGGCGTCCTGCAGATTCCTTATTTTCTTATGTATGTATTTTTTTAAGGAATGTAAGTAAGTAGATATAGGCAAGTGTACCTTTAAAGGAATCTATATTCTATAATGTCTTATCTTATTTATGTATACAGGATAAACTATTGAATCCTATTGCAAGAGGATCGAGTAGCATCATGCTCATTAGAGAGGATTTGAATGTAAGCTTAATAGTTTTCATTGTACGTATTATTATTACACAGCAAGATGTGAGCCGTTACAAAGGCAATCCCACGCTTACTACTGTGAGCCATAACAAAGGGACAGGTAGTCATTATTCTTTGATTTAATGTTTAGGCTCTCCCATTGTGGCCAAAAAGTATTTAGCATGTTTTGTATTTTTATACTGTGTCTAGAATATGCATATATAGACAGTCAAGGGAATTATAGTGAGTATAAGCAAGAAACATTACCTAAAGATGTGTTTACGTAGTTTCTTTGTGTGTTAAACTCACAACACTAACCTATAGAAGATACGATATTTGTCAATCAAAGACAAAGACAATGAAAGCCTGTTTAGATTCTATTTACGTTACCGCTCGACGTAAATACTTTCGATTTTATTTGCGGTACCGTTCGACGTGAATACTTCGTTTTCTATTTCATCTCTCCTCGCTCAAACTGCTGACGTCATTTTCTGCGCGCTGGTTGACCGTGTCCTTTGATCCTGCTGCAGCCCACACCACACTGTCATGGCGTCGTGTAACAAGTCCCGCCAAGCAAATAAAGCAACTTTGCGCCTGCGCGTCTCGTTCACGATACCTTACCAGGATTAAATAAATTAACGATCAATAATTATCGCTAAATTTTATAAATAAAGACGCTTATTTGAAGTAACTATTTAGCAACGTGTATAAAAATAATTGTAAGAAGTCCGCAGTCACTTGTTGCCATGACAACGTTGACCACTTTCTTTACTGTGATCGGTGATCGGAAGATAGTTTGTGAAGTTCCGATCTCCACAGTCCGATTACCTTTTACAAAGATGATCCAATCTTTGCATTCCGATCACCAATTGCTGTTCCGATCAGATCGGAAGATCGGACAATCGGACTGATGATCGGAAGTGCCCAGCTCTGATATATATATATATATATATATATATATATATATATATATATATATATATATATATATATATATATATATATATATATATATATATATCTTCGTTACTTTTGTAACCAAACTAGCGATAATCGCTACTTTTTTCCACCTCTCTGAAAAAAAAAAAACGTTGTCACCTCCCTACTGCGCATGCGTGGCCCAGGCGCCCAGTGTTGTATGAAAAAACTTCGGGGTATGAAATATCTTCAGTGAAGAGATTTCATAGTCATCAATATTAAAACACTAGGGTATTTTTTTATGTTAGACTCAAAAATCACTATATCAAAGATAAAAATCATTTAACTTTGCCCCCCAAATTACAATTCACTGCCTGAAATTTGTGATCCCGTTTTAAAGAGCGCAAACAGAGACCAGCGGTTTGTGTTAGCACGCGGCGGCGTGGCGCCCTGATGGAGACGAAAGTGGAGGAATATTTATTGCGCAGTGAAAGGAAGACCGAAAACAATAGCAGCAGCGAGGAACTGGAGGCTGGCAATCATTATACCAGTAATTGTAATGAGGACACTGGGTGTCATTCCAAGTCAACAAAGTCAAGAGCTGCTCATATTGTGAAAACATTGCTGGAAGCCGCAAAAAAGTACCGCAGGATTTTTTAGTGCGGTCCGTGGTAGTGCGGTATTTTCAGAAATTTTGCGGTAGTGCGGTAGTGAGGTACTTTTTGTGATGCGGTACTACCGCACTACCGCACTAAGTACCGCACCTGCCCTGCTCTGTTGAAGGCACCCGTTGTTGTGTTATTTGGTGTCCCATCGTCTAAAGCTGGCGCTTTTGTTTACAAACACTGGTCTCTCGTGAAGTGCGCATGCTCAGACTAGTAAGCGTAGACTTGTACAGTCTCACAAAGCTTTTTAACACATTAAGAGTTGCTGGAAGGCTGAATCAGACATGCAGTACCACCACACCTGCTGTTTCTAGAACGACACTCTGTACATATAAATACAACTCGTACAAAGTGTCGTTCTAGAAACAGCGAGGATGGTGGTAGTGGTAATGTATGTCTGATTCAGCCTTCCAGAATCTTTTAATCACGGTTAAAAAGCTTTGTGAGACTGTACAGGTCTACTCTAGCTGGTTTGAGTATGCGCAGTTCACTAGAGACCAGTGTTTGTAAACAAAAGCGCCAGCTTTTGACGGTGGGGACGCCAAATAACACAACACCGGCTCAGGCGCTTCTAGTATTACCGTCCATATGTACGTGTCAACGTGTGGTTTTCAGGTTTTGTATTTTTTTTTTTAATACAGATAATGAAAATTTGAATTCATCTGTTTTTTTATTTGAAATATCAATATTGTATCGTTTTCGCCTATCGGACTTATTGCAAGCTAGTATCGGAGTTGTGGATATATATCGGGTATCGGTTATCGGTTATCGCCTATATTTGTGTCTCCAGTTAACGAATTTCTGTTATCACCGATGTGGTTTTCCATTATCAGTCATCGGGTATCGGGAATAAGGTTTTCTGCTATCGTGCCCAGCAATGGTAACCTCGCCTCTCACCTCACATCACCTTTCTAATCTTTCATTCATGCCTACTCACTTACGAACACTCTACCAACACCAAGCATTACTTAACGTTACCTATCTTAATATAACTGAGACACCAACTTCTCCGCACCTCATGATCAAACTTATCTAATCTTTCACATAGGCTTTTATTTGTACCCGCACTCGCTAACACCCTACCAAGACCTAACTTAAAATAACAGCGTGGCCTCACACCCTGACAAAACCTATCTAACTCTTCCATGTATGCCTCTTTTTTGCACCCACAGTCCCACACCCACTAACACTACCAACACCAAACACTACCTAACTTCACCTAACCTAAAGTAACGTAAATCCTACCATCACAACCTAATCAGACCTATACTAATTGTCACTTTGTTTTATTATAAATCTTCAATCATTCAGCACAAGATATTTATAATAATAAAAGCTTCTTCGCTCTTGCTGTCCCTTTCAGTCAATGGTCGTATGAGACGTGGGATCTGCTTTGTGAGTGGTGGAAGAACGGGGAGGCCAAAAAGCGTGGGCTCTCCCTTATCCACGGCACCACCCTCGACAGCATCCCCGACCCAGCACCGAACCCATGGCGACACATCCCCCTCGCTTACACCTCCCTCAGCCCGCAGGAGTGTGCCAAATACGGCCCCTACTGCAAGTAAACATCCCAACCCCGTGTACCTATATATAGAGTCACCGTACACTAAACTGACCCAGAAACCTTGACCCAACCCTGGTTTGATGAAAGGAGGTTGGATTTAGGAGTCAATGTTGCATTGGAGGGGGCAGGGCTTCTGGGTCAATTTAATGTACACTGACATATTCTTTATTTGTATGCCTATGTTTGTTGTAGTGGCTATAGTATCAGTAGTTATTGTAGATGTGGGAGTGCTAATACTAATACTAATAGTAGTAGTAGTAGTAGTAGTTGTAGTAGCAGCAGCAATAGTAAGAGTAAAATTACTATTAAGGTGCGTTCAGACCTGGGCAACTTTTCGTGCGAACAGGAGGCATGCGCCTATTGCATGAAGAGGCAAGCAGAGCCATGAATCGGTGCAAAATAACTTAAATAAGGCATGCTTCAAATCTGTGCGCACAGGCCAACGTGCGCAGACGTATGAAGGCGCAAGTGCAACAGTCACTCATCAACCACGGTTTAATATACCCTGTGTTTTCTAATATTCAGGTCCTCCTTTGTATTGCCAGTATGAATGATTGGTCCAATGAAAACAATATAAACTTTATTGAGAATTATGAATTATCGTTCATCTACTTGTCTGTGGATGGCTAGCTCAGCAGTCTATAAAGACAAGGTGAAACGGAATAATGCTCTGCAGTTCCTCAAAAATGAATATAGGATGGGGACGTCAAAGGCAGTCCTGACCAAAAATAAAAGCATTTGGTCTTACTTCCGACGAATGCACAAGGAATACTTTTTTTTTACAGCACAGACAGCAACTCAAGGGCAACACACACAAAAAAAAAATGTAAAAAGAAAAAAACACAAATTGTTTCTCTCATATAGTGATAACTTAGATTGGCCAAAAGAGAGATCAATTTCGGATGGAGAGGTGTCTTGATACACTCTTCTAGAAAGAGGTAAAGTCATAGGCAGGAGGAAATACAGACGAAGGAAGGCTGTTCCAAAATTTACTAGTGAAGGGGATGAAAGAATGGAGATGCTGGTTAACTCTTGCATAAGGGGCTTAGGGATTTAGAGCATGAGTTAAAAGTCCTGTGCAGCAGGAACGCGGGGGGAGGGGGGGGGGGGGGGGGGAGGAGGCATGCATTTAGCAAGTTCAGAAGAGTAGTCAGCATGAAAATATTGATAGAAGATAGAAAGAGATGCAACATAGCGGCGGAATTTAAGAAATTTAAGGCTGTCAGTAAGAGCTAATGAGAAGAAGAGCCTTTGACTTCGTTCTGTCCAGAAGAGCTGTGTGATTGGAGCCCTCACATACGTGAGATGCATACTCTATACGAGGGCGGACAAGGCCCTTATATATGGAAAGCATCTGTGCGGGTGAGAAGAACTGGCGGAGACGATACAGAACGCCCAACCTCTAGGAAGCTGATTAAGTAAGAGAGGAGATGTAAAGTTTCCAGTTGAGATTTTGAGCTATGGATAGACCGAGGATATTCAGTGTTGAAAAAAGTGACAGCTCCGTTTTGTCAAATAATAGGGGATAGGTGTTTAGAAGATTGTGTCGATTTGATAGGTGGAGAAATTGTTTTTTTGAGGTATTGGAGGACACAAGGTCCCTTTCACCCATATCGGAAATGATAGCAATATCTGAGGTTAAGCGTTCTGCAGCCTCCAATCTGGTGTCTTGTAATTCCTGTTGAGAGGATCTTCTGGACAGTTTGTTATGGAAAGATCATTGATTAATAACACCACTATTGATAGGTTTAGGGGAAGAACAGTGACCGTTTGCCACAGCACACTGAACGGCCGGAAAGGAAACTGGAGATAAAGGAACAGAGAGTAGGATAGAATCCGAAAGGGGGCAGTTTAGAAAGCAAAGAGTTATGCCAGACTCTATCGAAAGCTTTCGATATGTTTAGCGCAACTGAGAAAGTTTCACCGAAGCGGCTAAGAGAGGATTCAGTTATGAGAGCAAAAAAATCGCCAGTAGAATGCCCCTTGCGGAACCCATACTGGCGATCAGATAGATGGTCAGAAGTGGAAAGATGCTTTTGAATCTTCCGGTTAAGGACTGATTTAAAAGATTTGAATAGACAGGAGAGCAAAGCTGTAAGGCGGCAGTTTGAGGGATTAGAACGGTCATCCTTCTTAGGTACAGGCTGTATAGGAAGGAAAGGTAGATGTTGACAGGCAGAGGCAAAAGAGTTTGACCAGGCAGGGTGGCAGCACGGAGGCACAGTTTTTAAGGATAATAGGAGGCACTCCATCAGATCCATAAGCCTTCTGAGGGTTTAGGCTAGAGAGGGCATAGAAAACATCATTCTTACGAATTTTAATAACAGGCATAAAGGAGTCAGAGGGCGGATGAGTAGGAGGAATATTCCCAGAATCATCCAAAGTGGAGTTTCAACATAAGGCTTGAGAGAAGAGTTCAGCCTTAGAGATAGATGAGACGGTGGTGCAGCCGTCTGGGTTAAGAAGAGGAGGAAAAGATGAAAACGTGAAATTGGAGATGTTTTTGGCTAGGTACCAGAAGTCTCTGGAAGAATTAGAAAAAGCAAAATTTTGACATTTCCTATTGATAAAAGAGCTTTTGGTAAGTCGAAGAACAGATTTGGCACGATTCCGGGCAGAAATGTAGAGATCATAGTTAGCAGGAGTGCGAAGGCTCTGATACCTTTTGTGAGCTGTCTGTCTTTGATAGCATGAGAATAAGCGTGATTAAACCAAGGCTTTTTAGCATGAGGAATAGAGAAAGTACGTGGGATGTGTGCGTTGGGCACACACAGAGGGGTCTCTCTCCTGGAAGCAGTAATCATTCCACGGGAAATCCGAAAATTATATCCTCAGGTCGTCCCACCGAGCTGAAGCAAAATGCCACCCTCCATTACTTGAGATGTCACTGGTAGTAGCGTAACAGGAAGAAACACGGCAACCAGGCGCAAGGCGCAGAGGTCTGAACGCGGCTTAAATTAGTATTAGTACAGTAGTAGTGATTGCTGTGATAGTTGTATTGGTAGTAATAGTAAAGGTAGTAGTAGCAGTAAAAGTAGTAGTAATAGTAGTTGTAGTAGTAGTAGTAGTAGTAGTAGTAGTAGTAGTAGTAGTAGTATCAGAAGCAACAGCAGCAGGAGGAGTAGCTACGTCCCGACCGTCCTCAGGTCAGGGAGTCGCTTCGGCACCTTCACCGCCGAGCCCGCCAGGTTCCTCCCCACGCTGCTGGAGGAGGTGAGGGCCCGCGGGGGGCGGCTGGTGGTGCGGCGCCTGGCAACCCTCCAGGACGCCGCAGCCGAGGCGGACCTCCTCATCAACTGCAGCGGCCTGGGAGCACGTGACCTGGTGCCTGACCCCTCCGTGTACCCCTGCAGAGGTCAGGTTATGAGGGTCAGTGTCAGATAAAAGGTAACGGTAAAGTTTGGGGCATACGATATGGCTGCGCGTGCCCTGGGTGCTCATCTCCGTTTCATTGGCCTTTGAGCTCGTGGTGGTTAATAACATATTACCTTGGGACACAGGGCCAGTGTGACATCCAGGTTGCCAGTTTACCTTCCCTAGGTTTCGCCAGGTAGCCCTCTATCGATCAACCCGAAAGGGCGAATGAATTGCTAGGTGGGCTGCATGCTGACTGCCCGGGTCGGGATTCTAACCCGGGCCCGCAGATTCATAGCTAGCCACGCTGACCACTGCACCGCGGAGGCGTATAAAATTGTCAGCGGGTGGTGACGGGTGGGATTTGAACACGGGTCCTCCAAGATACCACACCCGCGCGTCGACCACTCGGCCATTACCTACTCAAATGCATAAGTACAAATTAGCATGCTTTCCACGAGGCACTTGAATATATTCCTTTTGCTACATTTTAAGGATTTTTCGTAAAAGTTGTTGGTAATAGCTGCAGGTAATACATACCATCACCTGGAAACCCTTTGTCGGTAGGAGACCCTTAATATCCATTACTTTGAATAATTAGCTACAAATATATAGACATTTGATTTTCTAAGATAACCAGGGTTGGTAGAAGATACAGTTTATTAGATGCTACGTAACGTAATCCTTCTTCTAGCCTTCAGAATATTCGAAATGGCACGGCTGCATACTGCGTGGTAATCCTGCTATAAAACCTTCCTTGTTACATGCAGAGTTGAATTATTTTATTGTGTGATCAGTAAACTCATCTATTTATCAGTCTATCAACGAATATATCTATCGATCTGTATCAATCTATCTATCAATCGGTCATAATTTAGTATCTGGCCACCCATCAAAATCATCAACTCCCGATGTTCAAATGTCATTCTTTTCATAAAGTAAAAGTTGTTAATATTATTATTACTTGCAGTATTATCATTGGTAATTTATTGTTACTGTTATAACTATGTTATTATTATTATTAATATTATTATTATTATTATTATTATTATTATTATTATTATTATTATTATTATTATTATTATTATTATTATTATTATTATTATTATTATTATCATTATTATTATTATTATTATTATTATTATTATTATTATTATTATTATTATTATTATTATTATTATTATTATTATTATTATTATTATTATTATTATTATTATTATTATTATTATTATTATTATTATTATTATTATTATCATTATTATTATTATAATTATTATTATTATTATTATTATTATTATTATTATTATTATTATTATTATTATTATTATTATTATTATTATTATTATTATTATTATTATTGTTCTTATTAATATCAACCCTGTGTGTGTGTGTGTGTGTGTGTGTGCTACCCGCACATAACTGTGTCCCCGTGCAGGTACGCGCTCCCTGGGTGACCAGTTATCTCGCCGATGACTCCAACGAAGCGTTTGGCTACATCATCCCCAAGTAAGCAGCTGATAAGTGACACTCATTTCAGGAAGAGGAGGGGGAGAAGGGAAAGGAAGAGGAAGAAGAGGAGGAAGAGGAGAAGTAGGAGGTAAAGAAATAATAACGGTGATGGAAATGGAAAGTGCCGAGAAAAAAGAAAGGAATAAATGAAACAAAGATAAGGGATGAGAGATGAAAAAAAGAAGATAGGGAAGTGAAGAAGACGAGGATTAGAAGAATTAAAGGAAATAGTTTCCTCCTTCTATGATCGAAAGATGTGCAAAAAATAAGAGGAAAGAATAGATGACACACAGATAAAAGATGAGAAGGAAGAGAAGAAAAACAGAGGATTAGGAAAATAAGAGAAGACAACTTTACGATGGGCTCTTTCTTTCATTTCCATATTTTTTTGAACATCTGGTATGTATTAGTTACCTTTACGATAAGTTGACTTAATTTTCTACCATAGACTTACGTGGTGTGTGTGTGTGTGTGTGTGTGTGTGTGTGTGTGTGTGTGTGTGTGTTAATTAATTACCCCGTTCACAGCCGGGCGTGCGCCCATTACCACCAGAATTTAAATTTTCTCTATTGTGCCGAGGGTGACCTAGCTATTTTCATTGCCAGGTGGCAAATAGATTTTGGCATTGATAGCCAGTGTAAGACAGTATGAAAGACATGTCCATATGACATGATCAGTATATATTTTGGCATGATGAAGCTATTTTTATCATGTTATAATATGAAAACGCTCATTACGTAAATGAATATTCTGCAAGTAAGCGCGGGCAGTATAACAAAGGACTTGCGATGTTATCGTCATCTTCGACTTGAAAAACGATAATACGGCAAGTTCATTGCTATGCTGCTCACACTTACTTGCGAAATAATCATTTACGTAATGAAGGTTTTTATCTTATGATAAGAATAGCTTCATAATGCTCAAATATTTACAAATCATTTTATGTGGACATCTCTAATATTATCTTATGACAATGAATGTCAAACTCTCTTTTCAGATAAGCGTCACCCTTCCTCCCAAGGAAGTTAAGAGAAAATAAAAATTCTGGTGGTAATGGCTGCCCTAGCCATCTCGATATGGATTGGAACAGGATGGCTAGGGCAGCTGCGTGGGTGCCTCCCCGGGAAGACCGTCGGGAGTGAAGGAGGCGATTGAGTGAAGCGACGCGCCCTAGGGCGTATGCTCCCAGTTAGTTGGTGGTAATAGGCATCAAAACGGTCGACTGCTAACAGGCTAATTTTAGGCATTGGTATATTTGTAATTTGCATTTTTACCTCCTTGTTCTTTCATCTTTTTTTTTTTTTTTCTCTGTCATTTTCTTTTGAGTTATGAGTTTCTGTCGCTCTTGTCATCCTCTGTTTTCTTTTTCACCTTACATATTTGCCGTTTGTTAATTTACTTTTATTTCTATGCATTACAAACCAATTGACTGATAAAGCGAATGTGTGATTTTTTTACAGTAAAGGAAACAGCTTAAGGGCAATAAACATAATGATAAAAGAAAACTCGCTAACCGCTGCTCCTGCATAAGCAAACAGAAGGAGTGACCAGAGTAGTCAATTTCGGATGGCAAGGTGCCTTGACACATTGGAAAGAAGATAGCATTGGTATATATATATATATATATATATATATATATATATATATATATATATATATATATATATATATATATATATATATATATATATATATATATATATATAAAGGTTCCTTGGACGACGTCCGTTTGCCGTTACATTAACAGTCCCCATCATCCTATTAAACCCAGAAACAATGGTTCGTTTTATCGACTTTCGCCTGATTGTTTAAACATTGTATTTGTTTTTATTAACAACAAAGTTAATTTGTTTGTTTTGCTTGTTTTTCAAGGATATGGTTTTGCTACTTATTATGTATAGACTCAACTAATCTAAATCTAACAATTCTAACTCCGTTCCAAAACAAGGAGTTAAGAGGGAAAAACTAGCCACATAACTGTTTATGAATATTAATACGACGCTTGAAAATCCAGCGTCTGACGCCATGAAATCTGGTGTTTCGCTATTAATATTTTAGGCAATTATCAAAGATTACAAAGTGTCCCGTAATGAACACATCTGAGTGCACTACTGTGCAATTGCAGTTTCTCTCTCTCTTTTTTTTTTTTTTTTTACAACAAAGGAGGCAGCTCAAGGGAAAAAAAAACAATAATAAAAAAGCCCGCTAATCGCTGCTCCCATAAAAGAATTAGAAGAGGTGGCCAAAAGCAAGGTCAGATTCGGGAGGAGAGGTGTCCTGATACCCTCCTCTTGAAAGAGTTCAAGTCGTAGGGAGGAGGAAATACAGATGAAGGAAGATTGTTCCAGAGTTTACCAGCGTGAGGGATGAAAGAGTGAAGATGCTGGTTAACTCTTGCATAAGGGGTTTGGACAGTGTAGGGATGAGCATGAGTAGAAAGTCGTGTGCAGCGGGGCCGCGGGAGGAGGGGAGGCATGCAGTTAGCAAGTTCAGAAGAGCAGTCAGCGTGGAAATATCGATAGAAGATAGAAAGAGAAGCAACATCGCGGCGGAATTTAAGAGGTAGAAGACTATCAGTATGAGGAGGAGAGCTGATGCGACGAAGAGCCTTAGCCTCCACTCTGTCCAGAAGAGCGGTGTGGGTGGAGCCCCCCCCACACGTGAGATGCATACTCCATACGAGGGCGGACAAGGCCCCTGTATATGGATAGCAACTGCGCGGGGGAGAAGAACTGGAGGAGACGATACAGAACGCCCAACCTCGAGGAAGCTGATTTAGTGAGAGAGGAGATATGAAGTTTCCAGTTGAGATTTTGAGTTAAGGATAGACCGAGGATGTTTAGTGTTGAAGAAGGTGACAGCTGAGTGTTGTCGAAGAATAGGGGATAGGTGTTTGAAAGATTGTGTCGAGTTGATAGGTGGAGAAATTGAGTTTTTGAGGCATTGAAGGACACAAGGTTCCTTCTGCCCCAATCGGAAATGATAGCAAGGTCTGAGGTTAAGCGTTCTGCAGCCTCCAGTCTGGAGTCGTGTACTTCCTGTTGTAATGGTCTTCTATTGAAAGAAGTTGAATAATGCACAGTGGAGTCGTCAGCGTACGAGTGGACAGGACAGTTTGTTATGGAAAGAAGATCATTGATGAATAACAGGAGGAGAGTGGGTGATAGGACAGAACCCCGTGGAACGCCACTGTTGATAGGTTTAGGGGAAGAGCAGTGACCGTCTATCACCGGAGAGATAGAACGGCCGGAAAGGAAACTGGAGATAAAAGAACAGAGAGAGAGAGAGGGATAGAATCCGATAGAGGGCAGTTTAGAAAGCAAAGACTGGTGCCAGACTCTATCGAAGGCTTTCGATATGTCTACCGCAACAGAGAAAGTTTCACCGAAACTGCTAAGAGAGGATGACCAAGAGTCAGTTAAGAGAGCAAGAAGATCGCCAGTAGAACGCCCCTTGCGGAATCCATACTGGCGATCAGATAGAAGATTAGAAGTGGAAAGGTGCTTTTGAATCTTCCGGTTAAGGATTGATTCAAAAGCTTTAGATAGACATGAAAGTAAAGCTATTGGGCGGTAGTTTGAGGGACTGGAGTGGTCACCCTTCTTAGGCACAGGCTGTACAAAGGCATACTTCCAGCAGGAAGGAAAGATAGATGTTGATAGGCAGAGACGAAAGAGTTTGACCAGGCAGGGTGTCAGCACAGAAGCACAGTTTTTAAGGACAATAGGAGGCACACCATCAGGTCCATAAGCCTTCTGAGAGTTGAGGCCAGAGAGGGCATAGAAAACATCATTAGGAAGAATCTTAATAACAGGCATAAAGGAGTCAGAGGGGGGATAAGTAGGAGGAATATGCCCAGAATCGTACAGGTGGAGTTCTTACAGAAAGTTTGAGCGAAGAGTTCAGCCTTAGAGACAGATGAGACGGCAGTGCTGCCGTCAGGGTTAAGGAGAGGAGGGAAAGAGGAAGAAGTGAAATTGGAGGAGATATTTTTGGCTAGATGCCAGAAGTCACGGAAAGAATTAGAAGAAGCAAGGTGTTGACATTTTCAATTTATAAAAGAAGTTTTGGTAAGTCGGAGAATAGATTTGGCACGATTCCGGGCTGAAATGTATAGATCAAAGTTAGTGGGAGTTCGACAAAGTGTTTAAGAAAAATAAATAAACAATGCCTTCTTCATTCCATCTGGACGGAAATGTGTATCAAGAGAATGGGTGTCATAGCAGCCTTATAGAGAGACGTGATCCAAGCTGATGCCGTTTTGTAAGGATTGCTTCTGTCAACGTCACTAGAAAGAAATATACCAGCGATGAGAAGGAGGAGGAGGAGAGGGAGGAGTTGGAGGAAGTGGAGAAGGAGGAGAACGAGGAGGAGGAGGAAAAGGAGGAGGAGGTGGAGGAGGAGTAGGTGGAAATGAAAAGAAGCTCAAATAAAATGAAAATAATTGATGAAACAAAAGAAAAAAAATGAGAGAAGAAAAGAGAACGAGAAGGAACGGAAGAAGAAGGGAAGATTCGGAGGAGGTTAAGGAGCGATAGTTTCAGGATAAGATTGTCTTTTGTTGCCTTTTTATGATTTTCAATATAAGGAGTAAACCCATGACTTATGTATGATTTTTTTACGTCGTATTAGTCGTTACTAACAATAATGTGGCTGATATGTCTTTTTTGACGCGTTCTTCAACGGGTGGGTAGTTAATTTTGTTGATTTTTTATATCACTGTTTCGACGGAGTTCGTTATCAGGTTTCGGTCCAAGTACATGTACTCATATTTGTACTCGTACTGACGTACATAATATGATGATATGATGTACTTGTACTATGGGTCAAAAGTTCCGTAGTACTTGTACGTGTACTCAGACTACAAGTACTCGAGAATCTACGAGCACTTTCGAGTATATTCGAGTACAACAAAAAATGAAAACGTGAGGCTGGTGTGGTGTTGGATGACCTTGATAGGTGGAGGTGAGGTCAGGGTAAGGGATTAACAAAGATGTGTTCTACGTTTGGGGCTTGGGAAGGTCTGGTGGCCTGGGCCCTAGGGTGAGGTGACACTGAGGTCATGTGAGGTGAGTTAGGGCAAAGAAGGGATGGCAGCTTGCCACTTGTTAAAAGCAGAAAAGCAGAAAAAATCGGTTGAACCAGTAAAAAGGTCTTGTGCTTGGATTCGAGTACAGTACAAAAATATTCGTACTTGGACTCGAGTTCAGCTATATAACGGAGCACTGTACTTGGACATGCAGCATCGTAATGTGCTCCTGCTTGGAGTTAAGTACAAAATATACTTAAACCCAAATCTGTATGTTATATGTCAACTTCCCTCTGCGAAAACCCTACACTTCTTACTGACGCCCCCAAAACGGAATCAGTAAGCCAAACTAGCCACATGAGTTCATTTTTACTAACACGACGTTTTGAAAATCTGCCAACAGCCACGACACGGTGGTGCTGGGCGGGACTCACCAAGATAACAACTGGAATCTCGAGGTGGACCCAGCCGACTCTCGCGCCATCTGGTCCGCCTGCACCTCTCTCCTGCCCTCCCTCAAGGTCAGACCTCACCTGTCTGGTCAATTTACTTCATTTTCCTTCTTACATGGCTTTGAGTAGGGTTAGGTTGGCAGGTAATCAAATAACCAGATAGTCAGCTAGTCGGATAAGTTGAAGTCAGGTCAGATGGTGAGGTGTTCTTGGAGGACCTCACATTACCGAACCGTAGATAAAAAATTCTGGGGTGCACGACACACAATACAACAAACAAATGAATACTTATTAGATCTATTAAATAACATTCATCTACAAATCAAGGTCATCATTTATCATTAAATTTTATTTGTCATCATTTATCACTTATCGGTTATGTTAGGTTAGGTGAATAAATACAAATCTCCATTTTTGTTAACCAGTCCGCTGCACAGACTTGGGTTTCACTGGTACCGTGGTAACATATACTCCCAGGTCTTTCTCTGCCTCCGTGGTGGATAGTGGAGTGTTTCATAATTATGTGGTATTGTTATGTTGGATAGCCCCTCCCAAGGTGCATGACTTTACATATTTCTTCATTGAATTATAGCAGACACTTTTTGTTACGTTCCTGTAGCTTGGTGATGTCTTCTTGAAAGAAATCCGCAGTCAAGGGCTTTTAAAGAACATTCAATTACATTTAAACGTAATCATATATCCTTCTTAGGCTGTGTTATGTTAGGGGAATAAAAAACAATTTATATCTATTAAGAACATTCATCTACAAGTTAAGGCCATCATTTATCATTCCTAGGTTAGGTAAGATTGGGTTAGAATTCTAAAAAAAATAATATCAACATAAATCTATTAACGAACATTCATCTACAACTCAGGTGCAATACTTGTCCGATTCAGGGGGAGAGAAACTTGCCTTATGAAGACAGGCTGAAGCATTTAAATCTACACTCTCTAGAAAGGCGAAGGTTGCGAAGAGACATGATCGAAGTCTATAAATGGATGAAGGGCTTTAATAAAGGGGATGTCAATAAAATTTTGAGAGTTAAAGAGCCAGGTGGGACGCGTGGCAATTGTTTTAAGTTAGACAAATTCAGATTCAACAAAGACATGGGCAAGAATTGATTCACCAGTAGAGTTGTGGACGAATGGAACAGGCTTGGGAGCCATGTTGTGGGTGCCAATACCACAGATACATTCAAGAAGAGGTTAGATAAAGCCATGGATGGTGAGGTAAGGTGGGGTTGAGTGTACAGGAGCTGCCTTGTACAGGCCAACCGCCCTCTTGCAGACTCCTTTCGTTCTTATGTTCTCCCTCCCGCAGTCTGCTGAGGTGGTGCGGGAGTGGGTGGGGCTGAGGCCGTGTCGAAGCAAGGGTGTGAGGCTGGAGGAGGACGAGCTAAAGATGGGTTCTCGCACCGTCCCTGTGAGTCTGACAATTTGCTCTTGTTATTGATATCCTGTTTGGTGAAGTATGCATGTACATCATTTACCTTTGATAGCACATGGAGGTATAGTGAAGAACTTATTTCGCATTAAGGTTAATGAAAGAGGAGAGAAGAGTTAAGAGGAGAGACAGAGGCGAAGGAAGGAGTAAAAATAAAAGTGAGGTAAAGGAGAGAAGGGGCAGGGTAAAGGAAGGAAATGGAGAGGTGAGGGAAGGAGAAAAGATGGTAAGAAAAAGAAAGGAAAGAGAGGGAGATGAGGTGGAGGGGTGAGGGAAAGAAAGATGTGAAATGAGGGAGGGTAAAAGGTGGGGCATTGGGAGGAAGAATGTGAAGGAAAGAAATGGAGGAGCAAAGAGGGTTAAAGGAAGGGGAGAGTGGCACAAGGTGACAAAAGGGAGGGAAGAATAGGGAGCAAAGGGAAGAAAGAAGGGGGGTGCTGCAGAATAGGGAAGAGGCGAGGGCAATCGTCTGAAAAGGAGAGCTGGGGGAGTGAGTGGATGGAAATAGGAAAATGAGGGGTTGTCTCTAACAGACGAAGAACCGTATATTTAGTCTTTGAGCCAGGGCCTCAAAGTTTGATGATCTATACCAAACAAGGGACAAAGGCTACCATATATTTTCTGAAAGCCTAGAATCTCGACTTTTCAATGATGTATGATAGGCATTTGAGAAGGGTATAGCTGTGACGTGTTGTCAGACAATCTTTTGATCAAATTCTTAAAAATTTTACGGTCAAACCTTTTTAGATAGTTGGTATATCTAAACATATAATAACGATAAAGAAAACATAAGACATGGATTCCTATGTTACTGGACATGATAAATTCAATTATAATTTTAGCTTTGTTCTGAAAGACAAGACCATAGCAAAACTTTTGAGTTTTGCCGCTGATATACTTTTCTACCTTTCTAGAGTTATGCCATATATATATATATATATATATATATATATATATATATATATATATATATATATATATATATATATATATATATATATATATATATATATATATATATATATATATATATATATATATATATATATATATATATAATGTTCGTTACATGTAATACTTTGTCTCTGAAAAGCCCATGAGATGTGCTTTATAATGGTGCATAACAAGCCATATATTGGTGAGTATTACCATTTGTAAAGACTCACATGCAGGTCCTCGTTCAACCACACTGCTTTCAGGCATATATAGGATTACCACAACTACAACACATATTCACATACTTCATGTATTCTCCTTTCCTGAAAGGATAACGTCATAGCACACTGTTTATGTAACTGTGATACAGCTTTAAAAAAATCCAAACATGGTTATTCATATAGAAACTAAAACTTGAACACACATGATTGTGCTTAAACCCGACTTGTGACACTAATGTTTTCAGATAAATATAAATGATGCCGTTCTCAATAAAATACAATTCCCATTGTTTGAGTAATGCTCAAGATTATGACATTCTGCTGAACTCTTAAACATTCTAAAATTTGAGACACGCAAAGTTTCTCCGGTGCTCTACTCATGTTAGGGAGAATATTTCGACAAAGAGGAAAACACGGGAGAAGCTTATGAATTCATTACGGAATCAAGGGGTAAGGGAAAGGGTGTGTAGCAGATAGACGGTGTATCCTTGTGATAATTCTATAGTCAAAGTGTCGAAGGAGTAAGGAGGAGAAAGTAGGAGAGCTTTATCAATTTATGGACTCAAGAATGAAGGAAGGGCGGGAGTGTGCCGAATAAACTGTGTTTCTCTGTGGTGGTTGCAGGTCATCCACAACTACGGTCACGGGGGCAGCGGGGTGACTCTGTTCTGGGGATGCAGCAGAGAAGTGGCCCGTCTTGCCTCCAATATCTTGTATCGCTGCTACGGGCCCACCAGCAGGCTCTAGACTTCTCCACGAGGCATGTCAGGACGGCCAGTATTTATCACATGTCGGTTTAATTGACCCCTATGAAGTACATACTGCTGTTTTTTTCAACGGCTGTTCACGTGTGTCTTCCTTCTTGCACTCCAGCTTCATTCTGAAGATTTGTTTTACTTAGAGAGCAAGCAAGTACATCCCAAGGAATAGATTTTTAGTAAATGTAAAGACAGGAATGGTTAATGTAATAAAATCTAGATTAGTTCATGAATTTTATTTTATTAGGCCCTTATCAAACACTCTGACCATCTGCCATGTGCCGGGATAGTATTACGCCAATCGATGATTAGATGACGTCATCCAAAGGAGAGAGAGAGAGAGAGAGAGAGAGAGAGAGAGAGAGAGAGAGAGAGAGAGAGAGAGAGAGAGAGAGAGAGAGAGAGAGAGAGAGAGATTGTGATAAAATTGTGATTGTACTTAAACGAATATCATCTCGGCAAACCCTTTAAAATAATACCCCACCGGACGGATGAACTTCAGCTAAGAGGAATAATAATACTGCCGTGTATCAATGTGCAACAGGTGTTTAAATAAAAATATAAAAAAGGAGAGAGAGAGAGAGAGAGAGAGAGAGAGAGAGAGAGAGAGAGAGAGAGAGAGAGAGAGAGAGAGAGAGAGAGAGAGAGAGAGAGAGAGAGAGAGAGAGAGAGAGAGATTTTTTGTCATGAACCGATCGTGGCTATTAGGCCGGATTAATTGTTAAATAACTTTTTTTTATTTTTGGGTTTTATATCTGCTTATTCACTTTTCAGTTTTAATTAACATCCTAAAGCATACACACCATTCACTCAGCCATTCATACAGACATACATTGCACAGTATTGCTGCCTATCACATAACTGTGTTAGTAGGACAATGGGCATGGGGAAGGGGTATATACATATACTTAATATATACATATACTTAATATGTATATTTACAATACTGGTACATTACAATGTTCACCATTCATACAGCATCCGTTACGTTTAGTCATACTTAAGCATACGCTAAGAAATTACTTCCATCACCAAAAAAACATGACGTAAATCATAACTCGCTGATCTAGATGGTCTTATTCAGGAAAGTCATCAGCCTATCAATCACATCCGGATGACCGTTCCCGAGCAGGGAGGAGAGGACGAGGGGAACGACTATCGTCTCGAAGTAATCCACGAGAGGCCGACGCGCCTTTTCGTCTTTTCCACAGCCTGTGACCAACAGAAAGCGTTCTATTACAGGTGGCCCATTGTGGTGGGAAGGTGCCATCGATATAGGGTCTGAGGTGGGTTAGGAGGGTAGAACCCACCCTGAGGCGTGCGAGGACCACTTCCTCCCGTCGAGATTGACGACTGGAAATGGCCCACTGGCCAAGGATGAGATTGACAGTGGGGAGTTGTTGGTTCGTCCATTGGCCTTGCCACTGAAGATTTACTGATGACTTTCCGAGAGAGAGAGAGAGAGAGAGAGAGAGAGAGAGAGAGAGAGAGAGAGAGACAAGACTGCAGGTCCCAAGGGAGGCTCCACGCTCCCTCGAGCTCCACAGCCGATTTATCCAAAATGCTAGCCTGTTCATTGCCGTAGTTGCGGCAATGTCCATGCACCCATTCCAGCGAGAAAAAGTTACGGGAAGTATGTAACTTATTAATGATGTTGCCCTGGATTTCATTAGTATCCGTGTGTCTCAAATTCTATAGCCTGAAGGGACGACATAGAATCGGTGAAGATTGTGATTAAGTTGTGATTGGAGTTAAGTGCATGGCCTTATCACTTGCAAAAAGTTCATCAGAAAATACTGATGTATGAGAAGGCAAACGGAACCTTAGGGAACATTCACGCGACCAAACACTGGCTCCCACGCATTCATTCATTTTTAGAGCCGTCGGTGGACAGGTGGAGGTCATTGGTGTAGCCGCTGGCTAGTTCCAAGAACCGCTGCCGGGCCTCCACAGGGTTGATTTTAGTTTTTGTGCCGGGAAGCCAGGTCGTGATGATGGTGGTGGTGGGGTGTGGCTTTTCCCACGGAGCAACAATCTGCCGGACAATTTTGTCGCATTCCTCCAGGTTTATCCTCGTCTCTTCGCACTGCTATGGGGCGGCGAGGCGAGGAGTGGAGTTGGTGGTACTGCCGTAGGGGAGTGCAGGTGGTGTTGCTGATCATATTTTTCCTCACCGTTGTCATAAGGTGTTAGCGGCGGATGGAGAACGGGGAATGTTGGCCTCAACCTCCATTCTGGCAACCCTTTTACACCTTAGGACTCTTATACACATTCACAGACATTCATTCTGAAACACATTCAGCCTCCTGAGGGTTGCGTCGGATGCTGTCCCATACATACACTGGCGAGCCATAGTTCAGATGAGTACGAATTAACTACTTGTACACCATTATTAAAGACGTTCTGCTACTCTGCCCCATGTACCGACCACAGTGGCAAGGTTGCGTCCAACAGGTGGCTACACGTACACCCACCGTAAAAGCGTAAATGCAAACGCTTATAGATAATTGTAAAATGGTGTAAATAATTGTAAAAATAGAAATGTATGGCAGAGGCTTTCAAATAACTCCCCACCGGACGGGGGAAGTTTTGCTTCAGAAAAAAAAAAAATACTACCATGTACCAATATACTAAACATGTGTTTAAATAAAAAAAAAAAGAGGGAAGAGAGAGAGAGAGAGAGAGAGAGAGAGAGAATTAGAATCAGAAACTTTATTTCCATATATGCTATGGTTATTATTTACAGGCTTATAACTTTTTTTTTTAACGTCGTGGCCTATTGCGCCGGTAGGCTTCTTCCCGGTGGATTCTGATTGTCGGCCCAAGGCTTCTTTCCCGTAGGGCCTGATGGTCGGCCCAGCCCGCTCTGGCGCAGGCGAGTGTTTATAGTGGCGCCATCTTGCATTGGCTCATGCTGCCCTCCCGGAGCTCATCTTTAATTTTAGAATCTTGAGTCCGGGTTGATAGGTGGTCTTTTGGACAGCATGTGGCGGCGGCTGAAAAATCCCATCTTGGTGGCACCGGGCGTGGATTGAACTCGCGTCGTCCTGAACGCGGCGCCGTCACACTATCCATTCAGCCACCGCCTCCCCCAAACTATTGATCATAGTATATAGAGTGCGATGAAATTTACAAAAAAAAAAAAAAAATTAAAATATAACTGGAATATAATTGCTGATAAAAAGAAAGGGTGAACTAATATCTAAGACATCATGTAGAACATTATAAGATAAAGTTTAATAAGAGAGTAATCAGTGTAAGTAGTTACCTGTGCTATCCTGCAAGAAGTGTTTCCTCAGGTAGACCTTTTTACTTTCAAACAATAACTTTTCTTTACTTTTTTGGGGAGATTATTCCATATTTTTGGCCCTTTGACTGTCATAGATCGGGACCCAATGTCAGTGTATGTTTTTGGTACACAGAGTAGATTTTGTTGTCTTGTGTTTGTGTCAATTATTTGTCTTACTTGTGGAAAAGAGAATAGCCATTCAGGAAAATGCTTCTTCAGTGCTTTGAATAATATGATGCACTGTTCAAAAATGCACTTTTGTTGAATATTTGGCCATTGTAATTCATTAAGAATGGGGTTACATGGTCAAACTGGGCTCCTCCAGTAACCACTTTTTGCAACAAAATTCTGTATCTTTTGAATCCTTCTCAGCTGTGTGATATTTGTGCTGCCCCAAACAGTTATCCCATAGTTAAGGTGACTTAAAGCAAGTGTCTAAACTACTATTAACCTGGCTTCTCTGCTGAGCAAATCTTGTAAACGATTTATGTACATAAGTATGCCAAATACGTTTTTACTAATTTCCGTCACGTGCGTATCAAACAGCATGTTTCTGTCAAAATGTAGCCCCAAGTTTTTTACATTCTGGCTAGGTTTAACTAAGGCACAACCTACTTCAGTTGTGGTGTTGTCCGGTATTCGTGATATCAGAGCTCTTGTGCCTAAAAATATACATTGAGTCTTTTTTTTTAGTTCACCAAGAGATTATTCCTATTAAAATAGTTTTTTTTTTCTAACGGCTGTTCTGTTCTAAGAATTAACTCAGGTAGATTTTCAGTATTTACACTTTGAATGAATTGTGTGTCATCAGCATATTGTATAATAAAACAATCTTTAATTTCTTGTAACAGGTCATTTACATAAACGTTAAATAACAAAGGGCCTAGAATGGATCCTTGCGCGACTCCAAACGATACTTTTGGTGTAGAGGAAAATTTTCCATCAATTCGCACAGACTGAGTCCTGTTACATGAATAATCGTTAAAGCAAAATATGTCGATTCCAATTTAATTAAACTTTCTAAGTAGAGTGTCATGGCTGACACTATCAAAGCTTAAGATAGGTCACAAAGAGTTAAAGGACATATTACTCTTTTGTCCATTGTGTCATAAATCTTTTTCGAAACTTGTAGGAGTGTAGACTCAGTTGATAAGTTTGGTCTGAAGCCATGTTAAGTGCTGCTAAAGAGGAAATTATTTTCCATAAACTGGATCAATTGAGGAGCAACTATCTTTTCTAATATTTTAGATACAACTGGGAGCAAGGAAATTGGCCTGTAGCTATCTACTTCTTCTGGATCTCCTTTCCTAAATATTGGTGTGACAATAGCGTGTGTCCAAGCATTAGGAAAGATACCTGTTGTTATTTATGTATTTATGATAAATGTGATGTATAAGTAGAATTGCTGGCACAATATCTTTGATGAATCTCAGGGAGATCTTGTCAGATCCATATAAGTTGGATTCCTTGAGGTGCTTTGTATAATAATAATAATAATAATAATAATAATAATAATAATAATAATGATAATAATAATAATAATAATAATTCAAAATGGCGAAAAATTACAGAGCCTCGGAGTCCCCGCCTGCGGGGGGGGCATAAATTCCCCCAGGTAGGACTCCCCTTCTGGCTGCCGACTTGAGAGGTGTCCTGATGACTCCTCGAACCTCCTCCTTATCAATTTCTGCAACCTTCGCGGTCTTCGTTCTAATTATCATTCTGTGGAACACCATCTCTCCTCCTCTAAACCCTACCTTATCTTCCTCACCGAAACACAGGTTTCTGAGGCTATTGACAGCAACCTCTACTCTGTTCCCTCCTACTATCTCTATCCTAAATTTCAATCCAAAGCTGGATGTTGCGTCTACGTGCAAAACGACATCACTTGCACTCGTGCCCACGACCTTGACTCTTCTGAATATTCTACCATCTGGCTAAGACTTCATTGTCATTCTATTACTAAATACTTCTGTGCTGTTTATCTCTCACCTAACTCTACTAACTATGTAAAATTCTTTGACTATTTGAACTCTAAAGTGGAGCACATCTTGACTCACTCTCCCTTCGCTGAAATCTCCATCTTAGGAGATTTCAATGTTCACCACCAGCTTTGGCTTTCATCCTCTTTCACTGACCAGCCTGGTGAACAAGCCTACAACTTTGCTCTCCTCAACGACCTAGAGCAGTTGGTTCAGCACCCTACTCGTATTCCCAACCGTCTTGGAGACAGGCCCAACATTCTAGATCTTTTCATTACCTCTAATCCTTCTACTTACTCTGTCAAACTATTCTCTCCGTTGGGCTCCTCCGATCATAACCTTATTTCTGTATCCTGTCCTATCGCTCCTGTACATCCTCTCGACCCACCGAAGAGGCGATGCTTCTGGCATTTTGCTTCAGCTCGGTGGGACGACCTGAGGATGTACTTTTCCGATTCCCCGTGGAATGATTACTGTTTCCAGGAGAGAGACCCCTCAGTGTGTGACCAGCGCATCTCTCTCTACTCCTCATGCTAAAAAGCCTTGGCTTAATCATGCTTGTTCTCGTGCAATTAAAGATAGATAGGCAGCTCAAAAAAGGTTCCAGAACCTTCGAACACCCGCTAACTTTGACCTTTACATTTCAGCCCGGAATCGTGCCAAAGCTATTCTCCGACTTACCAATAACTTCTTTTATCAATAGAAAATGTCAACATCTTGCTTCTTCTAATTCTTCCCGTGACTTCTGGCATCTAGCCAAAAATATCTCCTCCAATTTCACTTCTTCCTCTTTCCCTCCTCTCCTTAACCCTGACGGCTGCACTGCCGTCTCATCTGTCTCTAAGGTTGAACTCTTCGCTCAAACTTTCTGTAAGAACTCCACCCTGGGCGATTCTGGGCATATTCCTCCTACTCATCTCACCTCTGACTCCTTTATGCCTGTTAATAAGATTCTTCCAAATTATGTTTTCTATGTCCTCTCTGACCTCAACTCTCAGAAGGCTTATGGACCTGATGGAGTGCCTCCTATTGTCCTTAAAAACTGTGCTTCCGTGCTGACACCCTGCCTGGTTAAACTCTTTCGTCTCTGCCTATCAACATCTACCTTTCCTCCTTGCTGGAAGTATACCTTTGTACAGCCTGTGCCTAAGAAGGGTGGCCATTCCAATTACTCAAACTATCGCCCTATATCTTTAATTTCCTGTCTGTCTAAAGCTTTTGAATCAGTCCTTAACTGGAAGATTCAAAAGCACCTTCTATCTGATCGCCAGTATGGGTTCCTCAAGGGGCGTTCTACTGGTGATCTCCTTGCTCTCCTAACTAACTCTTGGTCATCCTCTCTTAGCCGTTTCGGTGAAACCTTTTTTATTGCGCTGGACATATCAAAAGCTTTTGATAGGGTCTGGCACAAATCTTTGCTTTCCAAACAACCCTCCTATGGTTTTTATCCTTCTCTCTGTACCTTTATCTCCAGTTTCCTTTCTGACCGTTCTATTTCTGCCGTGGTAGACGGTCACTGTTCTTCCCCTAAACCTATTAACAGTGGTGTCCCAGAGGGTTCTGTCCTATCTCCCACTCTCTTTCTGTTGTTCATTGATGATCTTTTTTCCAAAATGAACTGTCCTCTCCATTCTTACGCCGATGACTCCACTCTGCATTACTCAACTTCTTTTAATAGAAGACCCACCCTACAGGAACTTAATGATTCAAGGCTATAGGCAACAGAAGGCTTAGCCTCAGACATTACTATTATTTCCGATTTGGGCAAAAGGAACCTGGTGTCCTTCAACGCCTCAAAAACACAGTTTCTCCACCTATCCACTCGACACAATCTTTCAAACAACTACTCCCTATTCTTCGACAATACCCAGCTATCACCTTCTTCAACACTCAACATCCTCGGTCTATCCTTGACTCAAAATCTCAACTGGAAACTTCATATCTCATCTCGTACTAAATCAGCTTACTCGAGGCTGGGCGTTCTGTACCGTCTCCGCCAGTTCTTCTCCCCCGCACAGTTGTTGTCCATTTACAGGAACCTTGTCCGCCCTCGTATGGAGTATGCATCTCCCGGACAGAGTGGAGTCAAAGGCTCTTCGTCTCATTAGCTCTCCTCCTCCTACTGATAGTCTTCTACTTCTCAAACTCTGCCGCCGTGCTGCCTCTCTTTCTATCTTCTGTCGATATTATCATGCTGACTGCTCTTCTGAACTTGCTAACTGCATTCCTCCCCCCCTCCCGCGGGAACGCTGCACACGACTTTCTACTCATGTTCATCCCTATACTGTCCAAACCCCTTATGCAAGAGTCAACCAGCATCTTCACTCTTTCATCCCTCACGCTGGTAAACTCTGGAACAATCTTCCTTCATCTGTATTTCCTCCTGCCTACGACTGGAACTCTTTCAAGAGAAGGGTATCAGGACACCTCTCCTCCCGAAATTGACCTCTCTTACTGGACACTTCTTGGACCTCTATTCAGGAGCAGTGAGTAGCGGGCTTTTTTTTTTTTCTTTACGCCCTTGAACTGTCTCCATAGCTGTAAAAAAAAAAAAAAAAAAAAACGGTTTATTTAGGGAGAAGAAGCTAGAGAGCAGAAAATATTCATATTATATAGGGAGGTCATTAAAACTACAAACTTAAATGTAACTTAGTAGTAAAGAGTCTATGTGCTCAGGATATTCACTATTGTGGGTATTGCACTGTTCTTAAACCTGCCAGTACGCGTACGTATGGGGAGCAGCTTGTTGTGGTGTCGGACATTGTGGCGGGGAGGGGGAGCTACCGGGGGGAGCAGGTTCCTATGTCGTGGATGGTGAAAGAGTTTGGTGGCGAACTGCTGGAGGAGGTGTTGGTGGCGGGCCTGAAGGGTGGTGAGTTGCAGGGCGGGGAGGGCCTCCTGATAGGTGGAGGAACCTGTCCCCAGTATCAGCCGCACCGCCCTTTTCTGCACCCGCTCGAGTTGACTGCGTTGAGTGGCGTTGTGGGAAGATGACCACGCAGGGGACGCGTACGTGAGTATGAAGGTCGAGTACACACTCTCCAGCTCATGCACGGGTGTCCCCAGCTTCTTCAATCTTCGGAGGAGGTATAGCTGGTATGTGGCTGGCTTTATGAGGGAGCTGACGTGTTGGCCCCACATCAGTTTGTCGTCAATTGTGAGGCCGAGAAGCTTGACAGTGTGAACCATCTGGAGAGGACGGCCGTCGATGGAAACACAGGGAGGGGGGAGGGTGTCTGAGGAGGTGTGGATGTGCATTATTGTAGTCTTGTTGGTGTTGTGGGTGACTTTGTTGTCGGTGGTCCAAGTGTGGAGGCGGTCAAGGAGGAGCTAGAGGTGGCTGTAATCTGGGTTGTCGTTGTTGATGGTGGTGGCGAGGGTGGTGTCATCCACATATTTCCACCGAGCACTGGTGTCCGTCATGGCGTCATTTTCAAGCATCAGGAAGCATAATGGACCCATCCTGGTCCCCTGAGGGCTCCTACAGGTGAGGTGTTGAGGGGGGGAGGTCGCTTCATGATGCCTTACGACCTGACTCCTGTGGGAGAGGAAGTTAGAGAGCCAGGACACCAGGCTGGGGTGAAGGTGGAGCTTGATGACTTTGGTGATGACGGTGGTGTGGTGAACGAGGTCGAAGGCTTTCCGGAGGTCTACGAAGGTGAGGGCCACTGATGTTTTGCGTTTTTCGAGGTTTCTGTAGATATAATCGAGAAGGTCAACGAGGCAGTGAGTGGTGGAGGAGGACTTGATGTTCCCAAATTGCTGTTGGTCCATGAGTGGGCCGAGGTGAGTATAGGCCCATCTAAAGATGAAGCCTTCACAGAGCAGGCTGGGGATCGGGGTGATGGCGATGGGCCTGTAGTCACTAAGGGACTGAGGTAAGCTTGTTTTCGGGACGGGGGTGACGTAGGCTGTCTTCCAGGCTGCGGGACACTGACTTTGCTGGAGAGAGGCGTTGATGATGAAGCACAGAGGGGTGGCTAATTCTGTGAAGAATTCTTGGTAAAGCTTGATAGGGAGGTCAGCTGGAGTAATGGGGCGTCTCGATTTGAGCTTGAGGAGCGCGGTGGCAACCTCTTGCTCGTCAACTAAAGGGAGTAGTGCAGGTGTGTGTTGGTAGGCGGGGAGTGAGGTGAGGTCTAGGCTGGGCAGGGACTGGCAGATGTCGGCGAAGTGGGTGTTAATGACTTCAGCTGCTTCTGGGACGGGCAGGTGAGTCACACCCGGGATGGGGCCGGTGGTCTTGCTTAATCCACACAGGTCTCGGATCTTGGAGTACCACCTGCTGATGTTTTCCTGTTTAAGCTTGTGTATCTTGCTGCCTTGATTTCCCGTATCACTTTGTTCCGGAGATGCTTGATGATTGTGTCAGTATCGGTAGGCTGGGGACAAAAGATGTTACGACTGTATTTGTTTTCAGGATATGAGTTGTCGTGATTGTTTATAAGAAGACTTCTGAAATTCCTCGAAAGCTTTTTTCCAACATTAGCAAAAAAATTGTTGAAGTCTTCAACATTGCATTCCTCATTTACTTTATTTGCTTGTTTCTTTGTGTTAGGATCTATTTATTTCAAGATTTTCCACACAGCTGTTTTTTTTTTTTTTTACAACAAAGGAGACAGCTCAAGGGCACAAAAAAAGGAAACAATAAAAAAGGCCCGCTACTCGCTGCTCTTAAAAAAGAATCAAAAGAGGTGGCCGAAAGAGAGGTCAATTTCGGGAGGAGAGGTGTCCTGATACCCTTCTCTTGAAAGAGTACAAGTCGTAGCCAGGAGGAAATACAGATGAAGGAAGATTGTTCCATAGTTTACCAGCGTGAGGGATGAAAGAGTGAAGATGCTGGATAACTCTTGCATAAGGGGTTTGGACAGTATAGGGATGAGCATGAGTGTGCAGCGGGGCCGCGGGAGGGGGGAGGCATGCAGTTAGCAAGCTCAGAAGAGCAGTCAGCTTGGACATATCGATAGAAGATAGAAAGAGAGGCAACATCGCAACGGAATTTAAGAGGTAGAAGACTATCAGTAGGAGGAGGAGAGCTGATGACACGAAGAGCCTTAAACTCCATTCTGTCCAGAAGAGCTGTGTGAGTGGAGCCCCCCCACACGTGAGATGCTTACTCCATACGAGGGCGGATAAGGCCCCTGTATATGGATAGCAACTGCGCGGGGGAGAAGAACTGGCGGAGACGATACAGAACGCCCAACCTCGAGGAAGCTGATTTAGCGAGAGTGGAGATGTGAAGTTTCCAGTTGAGAACTTAAGTTAAGGATAGACCGAGGATGTTTAGTGTTGAGGATGTTGATAGCTGAAGGTTGTCGAAGAATAGGGGATAGGTATTTGGAAGACTGTGTCGAGTTGATAGGTGTAAAAAATTGAGTTTATGAGAAGGACAAAAGGTTCCTTCTGCCCCAATAGGAAATGATAGCAAGGTCTGAGGTTAAGCGTTCTGCAGCCTCCAGTCTGGAGTCGCGTACTTCCTGTTGGGATGGCCTTCTATTGAAAGAAGCTGAATAATGCAGAGTGGAGTCGTCGGCGTATGAGTGGACAGGACGGTTTGTTATGGAAAGAAGATCATTGATGAATAACAGGAAGAGAGTGGGTGATAGGACAGAGCCCTGCATGTGGAACACCACTGCTGATAGGTTTAGAGGAAAAACAGTGACCGTCTACCACCGCAGAGATAGAACGGCCGGAAAGGAAACTGGAGATAAAGGAACATAGAGAGGGATAGAATGCGAAAGAGGGCAGTTTAGAAAGCAAAGACTGGTGCCAGACTCTATCGAAGGCTTTCGATATGTCTAGCGCAAAAGAGAAAGTTTCACCGAAACGGCTGAGAGAGGATGACCAAAAGTAGGTTGCAAGAAGATCGCCAGTAGAACGCCCCTTGCCGAACCCATACTGGTGATCAGATAGAAGGTCAGAAGTGGAAAGGTTAAGGACTGATTCAAAAGATTAAGATATACATGAAAGTAAAGCTATAGGGCGGTAGTTTGAGGGATTGGAACGGTCACCCTTCTTAGGCACAGGCTGTACAAAGGCATACTTCCAGCAGAAAGGAAAGGTAGATGTTGATAGGCAGAGACGAAAGAGTTTGATCAGGCAGGGTGTCAGCACGTAAGCACAGTTTTTAAGGACAAGTGGAGGCACTCCATCAGGTCCATAAGCATTCTGAGAGTTGAGGCCAGAGAGGGCATAGGAAACATCATTCTTAAGAATCTGAATAACAGGCATAAAGGAGTCAGAGGGGGGATGAGTAGGAGGAATATGCCCAGAATCGTCCTGGGTGGAGTTCTTACAGAAAGTCTGAGCAAAGAGTTCAGCCTTAGAGACAGGTGAGACGGCAGTGCTGCCGTCTGCCGTCAGGGTTAAGGAGAGGAGGGAAAGAGGAAGAAGTGAAATTGGAGGAGATATTTTTGGCTAGATGCCAGAAGTCACGGGAAGAATTAGAATAAGTAAGGTGTTGACATTTTCTATTGATAAAATAAGTTTTGGTTAGTCAGAGAATAGATTTGGCACGATTCCGGGCTGAAATGTAAAGGTCATAGTTAGCGGGAGTTCGAAGGCTCTGGAACCTTTTGTGAGCTGCCTCTCTATCTTTAATAGCACGAGAACAAGCATGATTAAACCAAGGCTTTTTAGCATGAGGAGTAGAGAAAGAACGTGGAATGTATGCCTCCATTCCAGAGACAATCAGCTCTGAGATGCGCTGGGCACACACAGAGGGGTCTCTCTCCTGGAAACAGTAATCTTTCCACGGGAAATCGGAAAAGTACATCCTCAGGTCGTTCCACCGAGCTGAAGCAAAATGCCAGAACCATCGCCTCTTAGTCCAGAGGATGTACAGGAGCGATAGGACAGGAAACAGAAATAAGGTTATGATCGGAGGAGCCCAACGGAGAGAACAGTTTGACAGAGTAAGCAGAAGGATTAGAGGTAAGGAAAAGATCTGGTTACCTCTGGACGTGTTGAGTCTATCTTTATAATAGTCCTTCCTGGCAATACTTATCAGGGCTTCGACTTTTTTCTTTAGGACTTTATATTCTTGTTGTAAGCTTATGTTATATATATCATGTTTTAGAGTTTTCTGTTTGGTGTTCCTTTCATTCATGATGTGGTGAATTTCTTCAGTTAACCATGGAGCGGGAGGCTTTCGTAACGCTTTGGTAACTACTGGGGCACAAAGATCAAGACATGAGCAGAAAAT
The DNA here is from genome assembly GCF_024679095.1 of Eriocheir sinensis. Taxonomy (NCBI): domain Eukaryota; kingdom Metazoa; phylum Arthropoda; class Malacostraca; order Decapoda; family Varunidae; genus Eriocheir; species Eriocheir sinensis. The sequence continues at coordinate 66,643 of NW_026111585.1, read as the reverse complement.
GTTAGTAAATAAATTTGTCTGACCGTTAACATCATCCGTATTATGGATTTGTCTTGTTAATAGTCTCTTTATAAAGTGCTTTACAAAATACGGTTGGAGAGGAATTTCCTAGATTTCGTTTTGTTACAACAGTCGGTTGGTAGTACTTGAATTTACGTACGTTTATAGTGACAGAATTAAAATTATGGTCTGCAAAGGAGCATGGATGACAATCAGATGTTATAACTGTATCTGGTCTGTTAGTGACGATAACGTCAAGGAGTGTTGCAGGGTTACCCGTAACTCTCGTGAGATTTTGAATGAGCTGAGAAAATTTGGCACTGGTGATGATATTTCTGAGTTTACTTGCGGTACATAAATAATCATCGTTGAGGTCACCAAGCAAAAATAACGATTTTTTTTCGAAGACATACTATTCTAAGAATATCCTGAATATAATCAAATGATTCTTGTGTTGCTTTGGGGTGGCGGTATAGACATCCTATGATGATAGATGGCAATCTCCGGTGTTGTATGGTGACCCAGACATCCTCAATACCTGGTGGCCTGCTAACAGTGTGTGTGGGGAGAAGAGTAACACTCAGGTAGTCCTTAACATAAATACAGTATCATACCGGTAAACTTTATATTGTGGAAGATAAATGATTTGGTCTGGTATATGAGGAAGGAGCCACGTTTCACTGACACAAAGGGCATCTATCTTTCACTAATAGTTCAAACTCTAATTTATTTCCTAGAAGGTTCTGTGCATTAATGTTTTTCTTTTCAGATAATCGTTTTCATTGTTTCCTTTCATTGTATTACTACTGGGTTTTCTTCTTTGCCGGACTTCTGTTGGTTATAATAATCACACAGACGATTCTTATTACCAAGCTTATGACACATACCACATCGTAGCTTATGGTCCAACCTACACTGAGCCTGTCTGTGGTTAAATTCACCACAGTTGAAGCAGCCGTGGTGAACCTGGTGATGCCTATATTGCCTGTCTTGATAGTAGTACTGTGTCGACCTGGTGGATGGAGAGGGTGGCCGTGGTCGTGGTGGGCTTGATAAGTGGGACCCCTGCGTCTGTCATTTTCATCGTGGTGGCCTCGTGGGTGTGAGGTGGGATGGTGGGTCCTTCCACCCTGGTACCCCTCGTCTGCAGGGTTATCTTGAAAGTGAGAGTGAGGTGCAGTCCTCGGCCTGGGTGGGTTTGATGAAGGGTGGGGCTGGCTGTGACCCCACGCAGAGAGAGAGAGAGAGAGAGAGAGAGAGAGAGAGAGAGAGAGAGAGGGGGAGAAAGTAGAGAGTAGAAGTATTAGGAATAAGATAAATTTATTGAGGGGAAAGGCGTGCGTAGAGAAATTTGATACTCTCATTTTCCGTGTTTTTAGTGTGTGGGGACGTGACTGAGATTGTAACGGACGCCATGTCGGTCAGGTGTCGGGTGCGAGTTATACTCTCCCTTGTGTTTTCATTCTAGCCTCTAACAGGGTGCCGTGACTGTTGGTGTCTACACTACCACGTTTACACAAAATAAATACACTATAATAGCACTTTCACTGTTAGAAAAGTCGGATAACACCCATTACTCATACACAGTGCTGACTGCCGTTGTTTTAATATATTTTCTTCATTCCTCTCTCTGTTTTCTTTTCCAACCTTACAAACTTCATGACAGTGTACGATAACGTTGGAAAATGAATGACGCCATGACCTCGCGATGCCAGACGTACGATTAACACGCACTGCAGGTTTTTTTCTTCATTTATTCGTTTGTTTTATCATTTTCGCGACTGTTTTGACTTTCTTTTCTTACTTTCTTTTATTTCTTTTCTAGCCTTCCAAATCTCGTGATACGGTACGATAACTTTAAGTAATTTGAGCGGCGCCATGATTACACGCTGCCAGACGAACGATAAATAACCACTGCAGTTTTTCTTTCATTTCTTCCTTTCATTTATCACTTTCGCTCTGTTGTAGACTTTCGCATCTCGCTGATCGTCCTTCCGACATTTCCATTTTACGATCCAGCGCCGGAGCTCGTAAAGCACGCCTCACGCACTTAAAGGAGCCATGGACGGCGCAAAAAGTCCAAGCCGACGATAAAGAAAATGGGAACACAGGAGCCAAGATAACACGCGCACGCAGACACGAGATGAAGGGAAGGGAGACGGAAAACGAGGTGACAGGAAGTTGAAAAGAAGTGAAAAAAGAGAAATAGGAAGAACCATGCAAAAAGAGAGATGAAGGGAAGAAAATGAAGTGATGGAAAGATAAAATTAAATGAAGAGCAAAAGAATAGGAAGATTATGATAAAAAGCGACACGAGATGAAGGGAAGCGATAGACGGTGAACGAGGTGATGGGAAGCTAAAAAGAAATGAAAAAAAAATAGTGAAAAAAAAGAGATGAATGGAAGAAAATGAAGTGATGGAAAGATAAAATTAAATGAAGAGCAAAAGAATAGGAAGATTATGATAAAAACAACACGAGATGATGGGAAGATAAGCATTAAGGTGACGGGAAGCTAAAAAGAAATGAAAAATAAAGAAATAGGAAAACCATAAAAAAAACGAGATGAAGGAAAGAAAACGAGGTGATGGAAAGATAAAAAGAAATTAAAACAAGAGATTATGAGGGTAATGCAAAAAAAAAACAAAAACACGAGATGAAAGGAAGATAGACGGAGAACGAGGTGATGGGACACGAAAAAGAAGTGAGAGATAAAGTCAGAAATATGAAGATTATGATGAAAAACTAAGCCAGAGCACGATATGAGAGATTTATAGAAAACGAGGCAAGGGAAAGCTAAAGAGAAATGAAAAATAGAACCAGAAAGAAGAAGATTACGATAAAAAGCAGCAGGAGATGAAGGGAAGATAAATATTAAACTAGGTGATTGAAAGGTAAATAGAAGTGAGAAATAAAGAAATAGGAAGAACATGTACAAATAACACGAGATGAAGGGAAGAAAATGAGGTGATGGAGAGATAAATATAAATGAAGAAGAAAAAAATAGGAGGATTATGTAAAAAAAAGACGATATGAAAGGAGAATAGACAGAAAACGAGTTGATGGAAAAATAAATATACATGAAGAACAAAAGAATAGGAGGATTATGTAAAAAAAAAAGACGATATGAAAGGAAAAGAGCCAGAAAACGATGTGATGGAAAGATAAAAATTAAAAAAAATCAGGAATAGGAAGATTATGATAAAAAAAGCCAAATTACGAGATGAAAGGAATGCTGAAAACGAGATGATAAGAATCTAAAAAAAGCGAAAAAATAAACAGGAACGCTACAAAGCATTAAAAAACAGAAACAGCAAGTTAAACGCAAATATAGGAAGATTAGTGAAAAAACTACAAGTGAGAATGAAATGAAAGGAATATAGAAAACGAGGTGATGTAAAATTTGATGAAAATAACTCATCAGCCGTAAAGGTTTATGGAGCACTAAAAAGAAATAGCCACGAAATGATGCATATGAAAGAAAACAAGAGAAAGGAAAGCCAGAAATAGAAATATATAACCGAAAAAGAAAACGTAGAGCGAAAACGATTGAGATAAGTGGAAACTAGACGATGAAATAAAAAAATAAAAAAATAGCCAAACAGACATGAGAGAAAGATATATGGAAAACATTATGATCGAAAAAAAAAATGATTAAAAGGAAAGACAGACCAGAAATGAAATATGGAAAATAAAAGATGGACAGAAATAAATTAAAAGAAAACCAGTCTAGTGAATATAGGAACCCGAGCAACAATGATAATATTAGAAAGAAATCCAGTTACATTCACTCATAACAAGAGCGACAACTTTGAACAAATAAAAGGAAATGAGGACGAACCAGAAATGTGGAGAAAAAGTGAAATACGAAAAATTATAACAACTAAGAAGTCTGTGTCTGTTCGTTTGTTTGTTTCTTTTTTGGGGGTTTCGTTTTCTTCTGAGTCTCCTCTGTTAATATCTTAGTTTTCTCATAGTTTTCTTTTATCTTATTTTTTTTTGTATGTTTTATCCTTTTGTCAGAATGTTATTTTATTTGTTTGCTTCTTTCTTCTACTTGTTTCCGTTCACCTTTTGTTTAGAATGTGTGTATTTTTTCTCTCCTTTACTTTCTTGCTGCAATCCGTTTTCCCCCATTGCTGTTCCATCGTTTCTTTTATACAGGCTTATAGATTTGTATGTATGTATGAAAGAAACGATGGAACAGCAATGGGGGAAAACGGATTGCAGCAAGATCTTATCTTTTTTTTTCCTCGTGTCCACAAAAAAAAAAAGATTAGGTTCGTGTTGCGTGTGAGTGGTCGTGTGTCTTTTTTTGTTTTCTTCTCTTTTTTCTATCGTTTTTGTTTGTATATTATGTTTGTCTGACCTCAATAAATGTCTCATAATATATTTGGAGATTCCTTCATTACTCTTTATTCTTTTTTTCTTTTATTATTTTGTTCTGTTTTATTTTTAAGTATTCTGCTGTGTTTCCTTCCCTTGCTTCTATCATATTGTTTGAATTTTTTTTCATCTGTTTATTGTTCATTCGTTTATTGTGATCTGTAGATACTTTCCCATCTTCCGTTTTATTTTTGTTTTGTTTCGTAGTTTTATATAAATTTATTTCATTTAATTTTTCTGTATATATGCTATTCCCTACATATCCTTTCTTCCTTTTTTTTCTTTCTCATTTTTCTTTCTTTCATATTCACCTCGTTTTGTTTCTCTTTACTTCGCGTGTTTATCAATATACTTTTTTTTAATTATCTTCAACTCCACTTTTTTCCTTTCTCTTCATGCGATCGTTATCTTCGTGGTCCTTAATTGCTTGTCTCATCTATGATAAATACGTCTTTTTATTCATGCAAAGGGGGAACACGTAAGCTCCAGTGTGTGTTTTCTTTCTTTATTTCTTTAGATAATCAAATTTCTCCTTTCTATTTTCGGTATTTTTTCTTTTTCTCTTTTTCCCTGCATCGCTTTCGTTTTGCCCTTTCTATCTCTTTCTTTTTTTCTTTCTCTTTTTTTAGTTTCATTTATCTTTTTTTTGTTTTTACATTTTTTTCCCTTTTTTTCTCTTTTTCTTCACTTCTGAGACTATTCTAATCTTTTCTTTGCAACTTTCTTTTCCCTTTCTTCTTCTCCCATTCTTTATCTGCTAATTATTTCCTTCTTTCAATCCTTTCATATGATATCCAACTTTTTCCCCATTTTTCTTCCTCCTTTCTGCTGCTCCTCACCTTTTCTTCTTCCTTTATATTATCTTCAACATTACTTTTTTTTTTCTTTCTGATTAATTTATTTGCTGATCCTTTCTTACCGTCATTCCTTCTATCATAATATCGTCATCTTTTTATTTATTATTTTTCTAAACTTTCATAACATCTTTCTTTTTTACTCTCCCTTCGTGTCCTGCCGTCACTAAACAGACATTTTTTTTTTAACCAGAGGCAAAGATTTTTTTCCCTCGCGTAACTTTGTGCGGAAGGAGGATTAGAAGCGACTTTTAGACCTTGAACCTCCTCTTTGTGTGCCTAAAGAAGGAGGAGGAGGAGGAGGAGGAGATGATTTTGAGTTCGAATTTAGGATTTATTTTTTGTATCTTCATTTGTTGTATTTTTTATAGACTTCTCCAGGATGAGCTTGACAGACTGTATGATTGGGCGAGGAAGTGGCAGATGGAATTCAATATCGGGAAGTGTAGCATTTTGAGTGTAGGTAGGAATAACCCCTCACACAATTACTCCTATATATTTTCATTAAAAATTACATTATTTTATTGATGTTTTGTTTATTTATTTTGATACGAATTTAGATTATCTCATGTGTATTTTCTATATATATTTTTATACAAATTTACTTTATTTTCCGTACATTTGTATTATTTTTTTATACAAATCTGCATTATTTTAAGTGTATTCTGTATTTCTATTTGAATACAAATCAGCCTTATTTAATGTGTATTTTGTATCTTTATTTTCATACAAGTTTAAATTATTTTATGTGTATTTTTGTACATATATTTTTTACAGAAATTTGCGTTATTTTATGTGTATTTTGTAAATATTTTTTCATACAAATTTACATTATTGGTATTTAGTTTATGTCTTTTGATGTGTATATATATATATATATATATATATATATATATATATATATATATATATATATATATATATATATATATATATATATATATATATATATATATATATATATATATATATATATATATATATATATATATATATATATATATATATATATATATATATATATATATATATATATATATATATATATATATATATATATTTTTCGATACAAATATACATTATTTTGTATATTTTTTATATTTATTTTATACAAATTTAAATTATTTTATGTGTATTTATATATATATATATATATATATATATATATATATATATATATATATATATATATATATATATATATATATATATATATATATATATATATATATTTAAAAAAGAAATTTTACAAATTTACGTTATTTTATGTGCATTTTTTACATATTTTTTCATGTAAATTTACATTATCTTATTGATACTTTGTTTATATATTTTGATACGAATTTACATTATTTTAGGTGTATTTGTATATATTTCTGATACGTATTTACATTATCTAATGTGTATTTTGTATATATATTTTTATACAAATTTACGTTATTTTATGTGTATTTGTTTATATATTTTGATACAAATTTACATCATTTTATGTGTATTTTGTATATATATTTCAATAGAAATTTAACTTTATTTATGTGTATTTTGTATATCCATTTTCATACAAATAAAAAAAAATGTGTATTTTTGTATATATATATTTTTTAAATTTACGTTATTTTATATGTATTTTGTATATTTATTTTCATTAAACGTATTTACATCATTTAATGTGTATTTTGTATATATATATTTATAGAAATTTATGTTGTTTTATGTGTTTTCCTACATATATTTTTATCCAAATTTACCTTGTTTTATGTGTATTTTGTATATCTATTTCAATGCAAATTTACCTTATTGTATGTGCATTTTGTATATTTATTTTAATACAAATTGAATTGTTTTATGTGTATTTTTGTATATATATTTCATACAAATAGCCGTTGTTTTATATGTGTTTTGCACCTTTATTTTCATATAAATTTACATAATTTTATTGATATTCTGTTTATCAATTTTGATACGATTTACATTATTCTATGTGTATTTTGTATAATTTTTTTTTACATATTTACATTATTTAATGTGTATTTTGTATATATATTTTTATACAAATTTACGTTATTTTATGTGTATTTTGTATACGTATTTCAATACAAATTTACCAAATTTTTTGTGTATTTTGGATATCTATTTTCATACAAATTTAAATTATTTTTGTGTATTTTTGTATTTATTTTTATACAAATTTTAGTTATGTTATTTGTATCTTGTAAATTTATTTTCACAAAAAGTTATATTTTTTATTGGTATTTTGTTACTTTATTTTGATACGAATTTACATTATTTTATTTATATTTTGTATATATATATATCTTTATACGTATTTACATTATTTAATGTGTATTTTGTATCTATATTTTTGTACAAATTTATGTTATTTTATGTGTATTTGTATATATTTTCATACAAATTTACATTATTTTATGTGTAATTTGTATATATATTTTCATACAAAATTTAATTATTTTATGTGTATATTTTCATTTGTATTTACGTTATTTTATGTGTATTTTGTATATATATTTTCATTCAAAATTGTTTTATTTTATTGGTATTTTGTTTATTTATTTTGATAAGAATTTACATTATTTCAGGTGTATTTTGTATACATATTTTTATTCGTCTTTACATTATTTAATGTGTATTTTGTATATATATTTTTATAGAAATTTGCTTTATTTTATGTGTATTTTGAATATTTATTTTCATATAAATTTAAATTATTTTATGTGTATTTTTGAACACATATTTTTATAGAAATTTGCGATATTTTATGTATTTTATATATAATTTTTCATACAAATTTACATTATTTTATTGGAATTTTGTGTATGTCTTTTGACAGGAATTTACATTATTTTATGTGTATTGTGTACATTTTTTTAAAGTATTTACCATATTTAATGTGTATTTTGTATATATATATATATATATATATATATATATATATATATATATATATATATATATATATATATATATATATATATATATATATATTTTTTTTTTATACAAATTTACAATATTTTATGTGTATTTGTATATATATTTTGATACAAATCTACATTATTTTATGTGTATCTTGCATATCTATTTTGAAAACAAATTTACCTTATTTTCTATGTACTTTGTATATTTATTTTAATACAAATTTTGATTATTTTTGTGTATTTTTGTATATATTTTTATACAAATTTACGTTATTTGATGTGTATTCGTTTATATATTTTGATACAAATTTACATTATTTTATGTGTATTTTGTGTATAAATTTCAAAACAAATTCAGCTTACTTTGTGTGTTTTGTATATCTATTTTCTTACAAATTTTGATAATTTTTGTGTATTTTTGTATATATTTTTATACAAATTTACGTTATTTTATGTGAATTTTGTATAATTATTTTCATAGAAATATACATTCTTTTATTGGTATTTTGTTTATTTATTTTGATACGAATGGACATTATTTTATGTGTATTTTGTATATATATTTAATACGTATTTACATCATTTTATGTGTATTTTGCATATTTAATTTTTATAGAAATTTACGTTATCATATGTGTATTCGTATATATATTTTGATTCAAATTTACATTATTTTATGTGTATTTTGCATATCTATTTCAATATAAATTTATATTATTGTGTGTGCATTTTTTATATTACTCATAAAATTACTCCTAAAATTATATATATATATATATATATATATATATATATATATATATATATATATATATATATATATATATATATATATATATATATATATATATATATATATATATAAATTATTTAATGTGTATTTTGTATGTATATTTTTATACAAATTTACGTTACTCTATGTGTATTTGTTTATATGTTTTGATACAAATTTACATTATTTTATGTGTATTTTGTATATATATTTCAATACAAATTTACCTAATTTTATGAGTAATTTGTATATCTATTTTAATAAAAAAATTAATTATTTTTGTGTAATTTTGTATATATTTTTTATACAAATTTTAGTTGTGTTATGTGTATTTTGTTAATTTATTTTCACACAAATCTTCATTATTTTATTGGTATTTTGTTGATTTATTTTGATAAGAATTTACATTATTTTATGTGTACTTTGTATATATATTTTTATACGTATTTACATTATTTAATATGTATTTTGTATATATATTTTTATACAGTTCTATGCTATTTTATGTGCATATGCATCTATATTTCAAAACATATTTACCTTATTTTATGTTAACTTTAAATATTTATTTTCATACAAATTTAAATTATTTTATTTGTATATTTGTATTTACTACGTTATTTTATGTATATATATATATATATTTCATTATATTTATATTTATTTTTATATTTATATTTCTATTTATATATATATATATATATATATATATTTATATATATATGTATATATATATATATATATATATATATATATATATATAGATATATATATATATATATATATATATATATATATATATATATATATATATATATATATATATATATATATATATATATATATATATATATATATATATATATATATATATATATATATATATATATATATATATATATATATATATATATATATATATATATATATATATATATATATAGATATATATATATATATTTTTATACGTATTTACTATTTTTATTTTTTTGTATATATATTTTGATACAAATTTACTTTACTTTATGTGCATTTGTATTGTTTTTTGACACAAATTTACATTATTTCATAGTTATTCTGTATTTCTATTTGAATACAAATATGCATTATTTTATGAGTATTTTGTATATTTATTTTCATACAAATTTAAATTATTTTATGTGTATTTTTGTACATATATTTTTCTAGAAATTAGATTTTTTTTTATGTGTATTTTGTATATATTTTTTCATAGAAATATACATAATTTTATTATTATTTTGTTTATGTCTTTTGATAGGAATTTACATTACTTTATGTGTGTTGTGTATATATTTTTATATATATATATATATATATATATATATATATATATATATATATATATATATATATATATATATATATATATATATATATATATATATATATATATATATATATATATATATATATATATATATATATATATATATATATATTTACGCTGTTTTATGTTATGTATGATGTGTATTTTGTTGATCTATTTTCATACAAATTTGTATATATTTTATAGAAATTTACTTTAGTTTATGTGTATTTTGAGTATTTATTTTCATACAAATATACATTCTTTTATTGGTATTTTGTTTATTTATTTTATACGAATCATTGTTATTTATGTGTATTTTGTATATATATTCTCATACATTTACACAATTTATGTGTATTTATATATATATATATATATATATATATATATATATATATATATATATATATATATATATATATATATATATATATATATATATATATATATATATATATATATATATATGTGTATTCGTATATATATTTTAATACAAATTAACATTATTTAATGTGTATTTTGCATATTTTTGCAATTTAACAAATTTACCTTATTGTATATGCATTTTATATATTTATTTTAATACAAATTTAATTATTTTATATGTATTTTTTATATATATTTTTATACAAATATACATTACTTTATGGGTATTTTGCATCTCTATTTTCATAAAAATTTACATTATTTTATTGACATTCCGTTTATTTATTTTGATATTTTTTACATTATTTTATGTGTATTGTGTATATATATATTTGGATACAAATTTACCTAGTTTAATATGAATTTTGTATATATATTTTCATACAAATCTAAATTATTTTTGTCTATTTTTGTATATATTTTTATACAAATTTTAGTTATGTTATGTGTATTTTGTAAATTTATTTTCACACAAATTTACATTATTTTATTGGTATTTTGTTGATTTATTTTGATACGAATTCACATTATTTTATATTATATGTATATATATATATATATATATATATATATATATATATATATATATATATATATATATATATATATATATATATATATATATATATATATATATATATATATATATATATATATATATATATATATATATATATATATATATATATATATATATATATATATATATATATATATATATATATATATATATATATATATATATATATAGATAGATAGATAGATAGATATATTTATTTATAGAAATTTATGCTATTTTATGTGTATTTGTATATATATTTTTATACAAATTTACTTTATTTTATATGCATTTTGTCTATATATTTTATTACAAATTTAACTTTTTTTGTTTTATTGAATATTTATTTTGATAAAACTAAATTATTTTATGTGTATGCTTGTATTTATATTTACGTCCTTTTATATATATATATATATATATATATATATATATATATATATATATATATATATATATATATATATATATATATATATATATATATATATATATATTTTTTTTTTTTGATTCAAAATTACATAATTTTATTGGTATTTTGTTTATTTATTTTGATACGAATTTAGATTATTTCATGTTTTTTCTCTCTCTCTCTCTCTCTCTCTCTCTCTCTCTCTCTCTCTCTCTCTCTCTCTCTCTCTCTCTCTCTCTCTCTCTCTCTCTCTCTCTCTCTCTCTCTCTCTCTATTTTATACGCATTTACATTATTCAATGTGTATTTTGTATATATATTTTTTAAACAAATTTACTTTATTTTATGTGCATTTGTATTATTTTTTTTGATACAAATTTACATTATTTTATGTGTATTCAGTATTTCTATATTAATACAAATTTGCCTTATTTTGTGTATTTTGTATATTTATTTTCTTACAAATTTAAATTATTTTATGTGTTTTTTTGTACATATATTGTTCTAGAAATTTTTGTTATTTTATAAGTATTTTGAATATATTTTTTCATACAAATTTACGTTATTTTACTGGTAGTTTGTTTATGTCTTTTTATATTAAATTACATAATTTTATGTGTTTGTGTATATATACTTTTTAGTATTTCCCATATTTACTGTGTTTTTTGTATATATATATATATATATATATATATATATATATATATATATATATATATATATATATATATATATATATATATATATATATATATATATATATATATATATATATATATATATATATATATATATATATATATATATATATATATATATATATATATAGGCCAGGTAGGACGTTACGCGTCCTACCTGGCTCTTTTGCTATCAAAATATGATTGACATCCCCTTTATTAAAGCCCTTCATCTATTTATAGACTTTGATCAAGTCTCCTCGCCACCTTCGCCTTTCTAGATGGTGTAGATTTAAATGCTTCAGCCTGTCTTCATAAGGCAAGTTTGTCACCCCCTGAATCATCTTTGTCATCTTCCTCTGTACAGATTCTAACATCTTGATATCCATTCTATAGTAGGGGGACCAGAACTGAACTGCATAATTAAGATGAGGTCTAACTAGTGCTAAGTAAAGTTTGAGGATGGCTTCAGCGCTCCTATTGCTTACACTCCTTGAGATGAAACTAGGTACTCAGTTTGCCCGATTTTTAGCCTGAATGCATTGACCCCTAGGACGGAGGTCAGCGCTCACTAGTACTCCTAAGTCTCTCTCACGCCCAGAGCTGCTTAGAGGAGTGCCATTTAAGGAGTAATTGTGTGAGGGATTATTCCTACCTATACTCAGAATGCTACACTTCCCAACATTGAATTCCATCTGCCACTTCCCCGCCCAAACATATAGTTTGTCAAGCTCATCCTGGAGAACGCTAGCGTCCCTGTCTGACTGGATTACTCTACCGATCTTGGTATCATCTGCGAACCTACTGACATCACTACTAATTCATGTGTCCAAGTCATTGATGTAAATAATAAAAAGCAGAGGACCCAGCACCGACCCTTGTGGGACTCCACTCGTAACACTGCCCCATTCAGATTTTTTACCATTGATTTGCACTCTCTGCTTCCTACCACTAAGCCACGACTTGATCCAGTTCAAAAACTTTCCAATCTACGCCGTGAGCCTGTAATTTTAGTAATAGCCGGTGATGAGGAACTTTGTCGAACGCTTTACTGAAATCTAAATATAATATGTCATAGTTTTCATCTCTGACAACCGCCTCGATCACTTTAGTGTAGAAGGTCAACAGATTACTAAGTCAAGACGTGCCCTTTATGAGCCCATGTTGTGAATCATGAATTAAACTATGCTTCTCTAGATGGTCCCGATTGCTCCCGGCTACAATTTCTCCAACATCTTTCCTACAACTAATGTTAAGCTAATTGGGCGATAATTTGAGGTGGCTGACTTGTCTCCCTTTTTGAAAATCGGCGTCACTTTAGCTACTTTCCATTAATTGGGCACATATCCAGAATTTACCGATATCTTAAAGATATCAGTAATTGGGCCACTGAGGACCTCCTTGCACTCTTTCAGAATCCGTGGAAATACTTCGTCCGGGCCCGGCGATTTGTTTTTCTTCAACCTACCAATCTCATCCTGGACTACTTGTCCAGTGATGATCTTATCCCTCAGCTTGTCGTTCTCTTCGCCCTCATATAGCTGAACTCTCTCCGGAATGGTTGATAGATTTTCCTGCGTGAAAACTGAAAGGAAATAGTCATTAATCATTTGACTCATATCTTCTCCATTCTCAACGCGCTCACCTGTGTTTGTTTTCAACGGTCCAATTCTGTCCCTTGTTTTCGTTCTGTACAATTTCAAGAAGCCCTTGGGATCGCTCTAGGCCTCGTTGGCTACCCTAATCTCATAATTTATTTTTGCTAGGCGGGTATTCTTCTTCACCAACCTGTCTAGCTCAGCATACCTACCCCTGAGGTGGGCTTCTCCGTTCTTTATTGTCCTATAAATTCCTCTCCTCAAGCCAATATCATGCATTATTTTATGTGTATTCTGTATTTATTTTAATACGAATTTGCCCTATTTTCTGTGTATTTTGTATATATATATATATATATATATATATATATATATATATATATATATATATATATATATATATATCTATATATATATATATATATACATATATTTTTTCATACGAATTTAAATTATTTTATGTGCATTTTTGTACATATACTTTATAGAAATTTGCATTATTTTATGTGTATTTTGTATACATTTCTTTCATACAAATTTACATTACGTTATTAGTATTTTGTTTATATAAATTTGATACTAATTAATATTATTAAATGTGTATTATGTATATATTTTGTATAAGTATTTACATTATTTAATATGTATTTTTTTTATTTAAAAAAAATTGCGTTATTTGTGTATTTGATTAAATATTTGAAAAACAATATTTTTTAAGTATTTTGTATATATATTTCAATACAAATTTAGCTTATTTTATGTGTATTTTGTATATCTATTATCATACAAATAAAAAAAAAAATTGTGTATTTTTGTATAGATTTTAATACAAATTTATTATTTTGTGTTTTTTGTATATATTTTTTTATGCAAATATGCGTTATTTTATGGATATTTTGCATCTATATTTTCATGCAAATTTATTTTATTTTATTGATATTCTGTTTATTTATTTTGTTACGATTTTTCACTATTCTATGTGTATTTTGTATATTTTTTTATACATATTTACATTATTTAATGAGTATTTTGTATATATATTTTATACAAATTTACGTTATTTTATATATTTTGTATATATATTTCAATACAAATTTAGCTTATTTTATGTGTATTTTGTATATCTATTTTCATATATATATATATATATATATATATATATATATATATATATATATATATATATATATATATATATATATTTATATATATATATACACATATGCGTTATTTTATATATATTTACATTATTTTCATATATATTTACATTATTTTATTGATATTCTGTTTATATATATATATATATATATATATATATATATATATATATATATATATATATATATATATATATATATATATATATATATATATATATATATATATATATATATGAATACAAAATTACTTTATTTTATTTTTATTTGTATTCTTTTTTTATACAAAGTTACATGATTTTATGTGTATTCTGTATTTTTTGAATATAAATTTGCCTTATTTTATGTGTGTTTTGTATATTTATTTTCATACAAATTTAAATTATTTTATGTGCATTTTTGTACATATATTTTTATAGAACTTTGCGTTATTTTATGTTTATTTTGTATATATTTTTTCATAGAAAATTATGTCATTTTATTGGTATTTAGTTTATTTATGTTGTTACAAATTTACATTATTATATGTGTATTTAAAAAAAAAAACTATACGCATTTACATTATTTAAAGTGTATTTTGTTTGTATGTTTTTATACAAATTTATATATTTTATATGTATTTCTTCATATATTATGACACAAAGTTACAATATTTTATGTATTTTGTATAAATATTTCAATACAAATTTACGTTACTTGATGTGTATTTTGTATATTTATTTTCATTCAAATACACATTCTTTTATTGGTATCTTGTTTATTTATTTTGATACGAATTTACATTAATTTTTTTTGTATTTGGTATATATATGTTTATACGCACTTATATCATTTTATGTGTATTTTCTATATATATTTTCATAGAAATTTTTTTTATATATATTTAAAAAATATATGCTTTTTTAGGTGTGAAATTTATATTTTTTTATAATATTATTTTATTTTATAGATAATGTTGATTTTTTATTTTATGATTTTATTTGGGTATATACTTATATATATATATATATATATATATATATATATATATATATATATATATATATATATATATATATATATATATATATATATATATATATATATATATATATATATATATATATATATATATTTATACATATTTACATTATTTAATATGTATTTTGTATATATATTTTATTGAAATTTACGTTATTTTATGTGTATTTGTTTATAAATTCTCATACAAATTTACATTATTTTAAGTGTATTTTGTATATGTATTTCAATAAAAATTTACCTAATTTTATGTTTATTTTGTATATCTATTTTCATACAAATTAATTTTTTTTTTGTATATATTTTTATACAAATTTTAGTTATTTTATGTGTATTTTGAATATTTATTTTCCTTCAAATATACATTCTTTTACTGAGATTTTGTTTATTTATTTTGATACGAATTTACATTAATGTAGGTATATTTTGTATATATATTTTTTTACGTATTTACATAGATTTTTTGTGTATTGTGTATATAAATTTTGATCCAAATTTACTTTATTTTATGTGTATTTGGCATATCTATTTCAATACAAATCCACCCTTTTGTATGTGCTTTTTGTAGATTTATTTTAATATAAATTTAATTATTTTATGTGTATTTTAGTATACATTTTTTTATACAAATAAACGTTATTTTATGGGTATTTGCATCTTTATTTTCATACAAATTTTTTAGAGTATTTTATTCATATTTTGCTCATTTATTTTGATACGATTTTACATTATTCTCTGTGTATTTTGTATATATTTTGTATACATATTTACATTATTTAATATGTATTTTGTATATATATTTTTACACATATTTATGTTATTTTATGTGTATTTGTTTATATATTTTGATACAAATTTACAATCTTTCATGGGTATTTTGTATATATATTAAAAAAAAATTACCTAATTTTACGTGTATTTTGTATATCTATTTTCATGCGAATTTAAATTATTTCTATATATTTTTGTATAGATTTTAATACAAATTTTAGTTATGTTATGTGTATTTTGTAAATTTATTTTCACAGAAATTTCTATGATTTTATTGGTATTTTGTTAATTTATTTTAATACGAATTTACATTATATATATATATATATATATATATATATATATATATATATATATATATATATATATATATATATATATATATATATATATATATATATATATATATATATATATATATATATATATATATATATATATATATATATATATATATATATATATATATATATATATATATATATATATATATATATATATATATATACATATATATATATATATATATATATATATATATATATATATATATTGTTATACAAATTTATATTATTTTATGTGTACTTGTATATCTATTTTGATACAAATTTACATTATTCTATGTATATTTTGTTTATATATTTCATTACAAATTTAACATATTTTATGTTTATTTTGTTTATTTATTTTCAGTCAAATTTAAATTATTTTATGTGTATATTTGTATTTGTATTTACGTTATTTTATATGTATTTTTGTATTTTGTATAAATATTTTCATTCAAAATTACAATATTCTATTGGTATTTTGTTCATTTATTTCGATACGAATTTAGATTATTTCATGTATATTTTGTATAAATATTTTTATACGCATATACATTATTTAATGTGTGTTCTGTTTATATATTTTTAAACAAATTCACTTTATTTTATGTGCATTTGTGTTCTTTTTTATTCATATTTACATAATTTTATGTGTATTCTGTATTTTTTAATACAAATTTGCCTTAAATATTTTGGAAAAAAATTACATATACATATATATATATATATATATATATATATATATATATATATATATATATATATATATATATATATATATATATATATATATATATATATATATATATATATATATATATATATATATATATATATATATATATATATATATATATATATATATATATATATATATATATATATATATATATATATATATATATATATATAGATGGAGTAGGAAGACACCTACCAGAACGGGCGCAAGCCACTCCTGGTGAGGTATATATGGGAGGTGAGAAGGAGCTGAAGCCTCCAAAGACCCTTCCCATGTCCTCACTAACCCTATTGTCTCACCAACACCGGAGAGTAGTTCAGCATGCTCTCTAAAGACAGATCCTCTCTTTATCCACACCACACTACATTCTCACATCATATACACCTTTTCCCAAAATTAAAATTTCAAAATGGCGCACATACACCAAGCCTCGGAGTCCCCGCCTGGGGGGGGGACCACAAATTCCCAGGAGGACTCCTTCTGGCTGCCGACCTGAGAGGTGTCTTGATAACTCCTCGAACCTCTTTCTTCTCAATTTCTGCAACATTCGCGGTCTTCGCTCTAATTTTCATTCTGTGGAACATCATCTCTCCTCCTCTAAACCTCACCTTCTCTTCCTTACCGAAACACAGGTTTCTGAGGCTGCTGACAGCAATCTCTACTCTGTTCCCTCCTACTATCTCTATCCTAAATTTCAATCCAAAGCTGGATGTTGCGCCTACGTGCGCAACGACATCACTTGCTCTCGTGCCCACGACCTTGACTCTTCTGAATTTTCCACCATCTGGTTAAGACTTCACTGTCATTCTATTACTAAATACATCTGTGCTGTTTATCTCTCACCTAACTCTACCAACTATGTAAAATTCTTTGACTATTTGAATTCTAAAGTGGAGCACATCTTGACCCACTCTTCGCTGAAATCTCCATCCTAGAGATTTCAATGCTCACCACCAGCTTTGGCTTTCATCCTCTTTCACTGACCATCCTGGTGAACAAGCTTCACAACTTTATCCCTCAACGACCTAGAGCAGTTGGTCCAGCACCCTACACGTATTCCTGACCGTCTTGGAGATCGGCCCAACATTCTAGACCTCTTCCTTACCTCAAACCCTTCTGCTTATTCTGTCAAACTGTTCTCTCCGTTGGGCTCCTCCGATCACAATCTTATTTCTGCATCCTGTCCTATCGCTCCTGTACACCCTCTGGACCCACCGAAGAGGCGATGCTTCTGGCATTTTGCTTCAGCTCGGTGGGACGACCTGAGGATGTACTTTTCCGATTTACTCTCTAATGCAAGTCCGAAAATAAAATAAAAAATCGCCATTGAACGTAAGACTCGATAAATTATTTAAGTTTTTGCTGGATGTATTGTATCATTATCTTCTTATTTCTCATTTCTCAACTTGTTTCTTCTTATTTCTTTCCTCAACTTATATATATATTTTTTTTTACTCCGGTTATTTGGTGCCATCTAACCCTAAACACTGCAGCACCAAGTCTTTTTTTTTCTGATTTTGCATTAATTAATGTCTTATATCTCATTTCTTAACTTCTTTCTTCTTATTTCTTTTCTCAACTTGCATTTCTTTATATTTTCTGCATGCTCTTCGATGTCATATGACCTTAGACGTTGCCGCATCGAGTTTACCTTTTTCCGTGAAAAAGGGATCATGTGTGTGTGTGTGTGTGTGTGTGTGTGTGTGTGTGTGTTCCATTCCCCTCTGATTCTTGAGAAATCTGCTGCTAGCTCGAAATTTTGTGGGCCAACTTTTTTAGCCGAATATATGTTCCGAAGCGGAATTTAGTGAGGATTCTTATGGTATCTTCAAATTCGTCATACGTCTATTAGTTCCCGAGTTACACCGAGAAAACTGATTTTTTTTTCTCTCGTCAGAGTAGCCTAACAAATAAAAATCACTCATTAATTAATGTCTTATATCTCATTTCTTAACTTATTTCTTCTTATTTCTTTTCTCAACTTGCATTTCTTTATATTTTCTGCCTGCTCTTCGGTGTCATATGACCTTAGACGTTGCCGCATCGAGTTTACCTTTTTCCGTGAAAAAGGGATCATGTGTGTGTGTGTGTGTGTGTGTTCCATTCCCCTCTGATTCTTGAGAAATCTGCTGCTAGCTCGAAATTTTGTGGGCCAACTTTTTTAGCCGAATATATGTTCCGAAGCGGAATTTAGTGAGGATTCTTATGGTATCTTCAAATTCCTCATACGTCTATTAGTTCCCGAGTTACACCGAGAAAACTGATTTTTTTTTCTCTCGTAAGAGTAGCCTAGCAAATAAAAATCACTCAAAGCTCATCATCTACATTCCTTAGAAAGATTGCCATATGTTACTATTAAGAAACTTATCCCAACAACTGCAAATTTGATGCACTTTCATTTTTTTTCTTCTGATTTTGCATTAATTAATGTCTTATATCTCATTTCTTAACTTCTTTCTTCTTATTTCTTTTCTCAACCTGCATTTCTTTATATTTTCTGCCTGCTCTTCGGTGTCATATGACCTTAGACGTTGCCACATCGAGTTTACCTTTTTCCCTAGATCAAGATAGCGCTCAACCGAAGGCAACCCAGAAATACCTCAGTGAGTCAGTGGAGGGAAGGGAGAGCGATGTGAGAGGGAAAGTGTACGTGTATGTGTGTGTGTGTGTGTGTGTGTGTGTGTGTGTGTGTGTGTGTGTGTGTGTGTGTGTGTGTGTTCCATTCCCCTCTGATTCTTGAGAAATTTGCGGCTAGCTCGAAATTTTGTGGGCCAACTTTTTTAGCCGAATATATGTTCCGAAGCGGAATTTAGTGAGGATTCTTATGGTATCTTCAAATTCCTCATACGTCTATTAGTTCCCGAGTTACACCGAGAAAACTGAATGTTATTCTCTCGTCAGAGTAACCTAACAAATAAAAATCACTCAAAGCTCCTCATCTACGTTCCTTTGAAAGATTGCCATATGTTACTATTAAGAAACTTATCCCAACAACTGCAAATTTGACGCACTTTCATCGAAAACTTAATTTTTAATAATTTTTTATTTACTTTTATGGTGCGTTTCGCGTCATCGTCCGCCAGAACCTTTTACCCTTGATGACATGAAATGCGTCATCGTGCGCGAGAGGGTTAAATAAGTCAGATTTATCTCAAATTCACTGTCTGGGCCAGACAAATATTCGGAAAAGAGAAGGCAAACCAGTTTGTAGATATATATAAATATGCTGTATATTCACGTCCTTATGGATATCTTCTTGTTGATTAGGGTATAAATACTCCTGAATCCCTACAGTTTCGCTCAAACATTGTTGGAGAGCCTCCCAGGTGAACACGTATTCCAATGGTGAACAAGTCAAACAAACTCAATGTTTATTGGAATTTGGTCAAATTATGATTACAGCTTCCTTCTCTTCCTCCTCCTCCTCTACCCCTGTAGAATTATCGGGATGACCGTAAGGTCGTAACTCCAAGGTGCTAAAGCAGTGTCTTTTGTCCTGAACTACAGATATCCCTCTCTTGGGATATTTTACTGTACTCATTCGTCCATTACGCACTGTGAATCCCTGATAGCCAAAGGTAAATGTTTGCTTCTGGAATAGGACGTCTTTGTATCGCTGATGAGCAATTTTTTTTCTTTATGAGCTTTGGAACGCTCTTAGCTGAACTCAACCGGTCACTGTCTGCCAAGGGGATGGAGTAGCACTTTGGTCTTACACCTACAAATTCTGAGATGGTTCTTTCCCTCACTTCAGACTTGAGAAATCCGAGCTTGCCTTTGTTGTCTGTGTTGTACAAGGAATGTGAGGAGCTAAAGTTACTTGTGTCTATATAGCTTTTAAAGGGTTCCTGCGAGTACTCTGTTAATAGATCAGGAGTTTCAGTTTCTGTTATTAAGGAATCAGTGTCACAATACACTAGTTTCGCCCGATCCCCGTAATGAGCCTTCATGATACTGTAAAAGAAATCATATAGTCGCAGCTTGGACAGCTCTAGGACGTAGTAGCTAATGTAGTTTGGATGATTCGCCTGTGAATATTTCTTATGGCGAACTACAACTACATGACCATCATTGAGGGGTACAACGCGTTTAAAGTAAGGACTTCGGGCCAGCTTCAAAAACTTTTCGCGGTCGGTGACAATATCTATGTCTTCACTATATTTGGCCGCGTTCATCAGGTATCGACCAAAATGCTGTTTGAAATACACTTGATTGCAGTTTTCTTGATAGGGCAAGTAGCACTTTGCGGGCTTCTATGTTATCCTGAATGAAGTCCGCAAGAAAGTGCTTTAAACATATAAATAGCATGCACTTTTAACAACCCGGCCTAGTTGAATAGCAGTTTAAGGAGGACAGAGCAAACAGCATTTTCTCCTGAGCAACATGTGTTCCAATCTGTTTTATGTTCTTACACGGTACTGGACGGTTTTCTTCTTCATACCATTCGTGTGCGGCTGACGATATATCTCTATTGATGATATTGTGTCTTCTGATGGTCAGTGGGAGGTCATCCGTTTTCTCAATGACTTCACGTGAGACAGCCTCAGTATTGCACAGAATGAGGTATCCAAAATCGCCATCGGTTGCTTGATTGACCTAGCCCCTCCCGCTCAAAAACCAGTGCATTTCTGTCTCATCTAGTTTTCTCATATCTCCACATGGTAACTTCTCTTGCATCACAGTGGATAAAGACTGTTGAAGTCAAGATATGAAAGGAAAGTGTTTCTATCAAGATTATGATTAAACAGAGGGTTCTTGTAGATCTTAATGTTGAGTACAAAACGACGCAACACTTGTGTAGCCCCACGCACATTTGTTTGAATGCAATGATATATGTGTGGGCTACTAAGCATCTCTAATTCCTGCTGTGTTTTTAACAAAAAAGAGTCATAGGCAAATCCTGGCAGGCTAACATAATTTACAATATCCAACCTCCACTGGGTTTTCAAAATACCTCTCCACTCTAGGAAGACATCACATAGAAGGCCAACATCCACTTTTACATAAAGCAACAAATAGTCCATCAGGCTCTGACACCCAGCTACTTTCCAAACATTCTGAGCATGTTTATAATCACTTTCGGAAAGTTCTGCTTCTTGAAGCGAATTGAAAAAATCTTCGCGGGATGGAAGACGTGTCTCAGAAAGTCGTTCCATCGAATCCATATAGTCATAACAAAAACCTGCTTTCCCTTGATCAATAATGGTAACGCAGGTGCTGGCACATCTTTCAACATCTGTTGTGTGCACATGGGCTCGTTCCCAGTGCTGATGAATTGGTTCGCTAAAGCCGCGAGTGAACCAGACAAAGACATACGTGTCAATAAATCTCAAGTCATTTATGGTGACTTCATGGTATTTCTGAACTGAATGTTTTGGTCTTAGTTTGATTTTCAAAGTCAGGTAGCGTTAATTCACGCGGGATTAACGTCATGTCGTAATCCGCATAATGTGCAATGAGAGTGCGCTGCAATTTGTGATTTTTTCATTTGAAGGTTGCATCTATTACAATAAGCTTCAATGTAATTGTTTCCTGATTTTCATGGTCATGATGTTTTACTCCTTTACCTTTTAAAACCCGTATTTACAGAGAAGACAGTGAGTTTGTTCATTGTGACGTGCCGTATCTTCATCGGTCATATTGATTTTATTGTAGCCTTTAGAAAATTTCAGCTTCTTCCAGGAGTGTGGGTTCAGCTAATGTAAGTTCGTTCTATATTCAAAACAGTGTGAGATCAGCTAATGTAAGTTCGTTCTATATTCAAAACAGTGTGAGTTCAGCTAATGTAAGTTCGTTCTATATACAAAACAGTGCGAGTTCAGCTAATGTAAGTTCGTTCTATAATCAAAACAGTGTGAGTTCAGCTAATGTAAGTTCATTCTATATACAAAACAGTGCGGGCTCAGCTAATGTAAGTTCGTTCTATATTCAAAACAGTGTGAGTTCAGCTAATATGTAAGTTCGTTCTATATGCAAAACAGTGTGAGTTCAGCTAATGTAAGACCGTTCTATATATACAAAACAGTGTGAGTTCAGCTAATGTAAGTTCGTTCTATATACAAAACAGTGTGAGTTCAGCTAATGTAAGTTCGTTCTATATACAAAACAGTGTGAGTTCAGCTAATGTAAGTTCGTTCTATATACAAAACAGTGTGAGTTCAGCTAATATAAGTTCGTTCTATATA